>NC_041390.1:228923255-229022645 GCF_002162155.2 Triticum dicoccoides
AAGCCAGGCCGCCAAAAACAGCATGGCAAAGACAGAGGGACTACTCCCATGCCTCCTTCAGGAGGCCTAACTCGTCCCTAATCAAAGACTAATTCCGGGCTAAATGCTGAAAATGCACGCAGTTATTATTCTATATACAGACCAAATATTCGCTGAAAATGTACATAATGATATGGATGTTGGACTACAAAATTACTGGTTATTTTTGGCCTGTGTGTGTGTGTGTGTGTGTGTGTGTGTGTGTGCCGCATTTAGCTCTTTAGAAGGCTGGTACTGATCAAAGTGGGTGGGAAATTAGCATATTATCGTGAGAAGAATAGATAGGTCATGCTCTGATGTGCTAAAGGAACACTTGGCATTTACAGGGTAATGTTTAGGCCACGACGCTTGCTTACGAAGAACTACTGGTAAAAAACACAACAAAACATCTGAACTTCTAGCTGCCTCTTGAAAAAAATATCTAAACTCACAAGGTCAACATAAATTGCAACTCTTTCTTCAAGAGAGAAACATAACTGGAGCAAGAGCATGTATGGAAGAGTCTAGAATAGAGTAGAAGTGTGTGAATGTAATGTAAATCTGTTTCAAAAAAACATAGTAATTATATTCTCCATTAGAAGAGGTGTACTAAGTTTAATCATGAAATCTTCTATATACTACACATGGCAGGATCTGATTCTGGTGTAATTAAGGCCAACTCCATCGCATGACCCCAAATGGTCCATGCGGCTCGACATTGAATCGGCCAAGAGGAGGGCCCGGCGGACCGTTGCGGCGGAGAAGAAAGCCGCTGCCGACTACGCCGCCGAGGCCGCGGCCGCGCAACACAAGGCCGCTGTTGACCAGAACGAGGCCATCCTCGCCAAGGCCACGCAGGCAGCGATGACGCAGGCCCTCGTCATGCTAGGGTTATGCCGACCCGGGCCGGCCATTCTCTTCGCCGCCGCCATGGCCGCGACGAGCACAGGATCGTCGTCCGTCCGTCCTCCGCAGTTCCAGTCGCCGAGCTCCTATAACACCGGAGACGGCCGGTTTTCATGTGCCACGGCAGAATGGTCAGACCCGGTTCTCCACATTGCCGGACGGCAGCGTGATCGCGCCGGCTAGTCCCGCCAACCAGGCCGTCATCGACATCAACGTCACACCTGGATTCAGTGGCGCTGGCCAGTCGTCCGACGGGATGCAAAGGAAGCAGCCCTCGTCGATTCCTACGGCCAACCTTCCCGGCGCCCGCAACCTGTTCGACGAAATGCCAATCCCGACGCCGACGGGCGACGATCCTGACTACACCATGTTCATGGAGAGCGTAATCTTCGAGGGTCGGGCCAGGCCTTCCACCCCGACGGCCAAGGCCAAGGCTTCGATCCCGACGAGACCCAAAGTCAAGACGGCCGCGGCCAAGATGGTACGGACCACTACGGTGTCCACATAGAAGAAGAGGCTGACGACCATGGCAACTCATGGCAAGAAGATGACGACATGTATTGCGAAGATGAGGAAGAAGAGGTTGACATTGCGGAGGAGCCATTGTTTATCGATGAGCTGGCCCAAAGAGCCAAGGCACAAAGGAGGAAGCAAAGCATTCGCACAGGATCATACAACAAAGAAGAGGGCACGTTGATTTGCGAGAGTTGGATGGAGATAGGCCAAGATCCCAAGACCGGTGCCGAGCAAAAAGGATCCGTCTTTTCGACGAGAGTTCATAAAACCTTTCACGAACGGAGGAAGTTTGCGCCCTACAAGCTTGCGAGCAACCGTGGCATCAACTCAATCCAAAAGAGATGGGGTTTCATTCAACAAGAATGCAATAAGTATTGTGCCGATCTTGAGAGCATTGAAGCCCGTCCCGTGAGTGGCCTAGGCGCGGTGACTTGGTATGACCTCTCCTATTTGCATTGCTATGCCATGTTCATGTTTGCTGTATCTTGTGTCCTTCACATATTTGTGGCCTTCTTTTTGATTGTGTAGGCATTCCAATCTTTGGAAGCCTTCAAGGCCCGGCATAAGAACAAGCCATTCACTCTCACTCATTGTTGGTCGCTCATCAAAGATTGTCACAAGTTCAAAGATCAATATGCCGCTCTAAAGAAGAAAGGAGGGACAGTGGCCGTGGCTGCTAATGGAGATGTGCTCAAGAGGCCGAGGGGCAAGACCAACTCGAAGCTTGACGAGAAGCGTGATGTGGCATCTATCGCCTTGCAAGAAACTTTGCACGGCATGATGACTCAAAAGGAAGTGAGGGAGGAGAGGAAGCGCCAAGGAAAGGAGGAGCAAATGAAGATATACTTGGAGCTTCAAATGAAGAAGCTTGACATGGAGGAGGCCGCCAAGAGGAGGAAGCTCGACATGAAGGAGGCTGCCCAATTGAAGAAGCTCGCGATCGAGGCCACCAGTGCCGACACCAAAGCAAAAGAGGTGGTGTTAGCAATCATGAGCGTGAACTTGACCAACATGTCCCTGAAGAGAAGAATTTGGTTCGCGAACCGGCAAAAGGAGATGTTCGACCAAGACGGCCTGAACTAGGGAGGCCTCGGCCATGGACTATGGCCGTTCTTTTTAAAGGCTGGCAAGTGTGCCAGCCGCTGGCTATGTTGCCAGCAAGAAAGTTGTTCATTTTGAAGGCTGACTAGTGTGCCGGCCGCTGGCTTTGTTGCCGGCGTGAAGACTTAGGGCTTGACCATTTTGTAGGCTGGCATATGTTTGCTGGCCGCTGGCTTTGTTGCCGGCATGCACTATGAACTACGGCCGCGGTGGACAAAAAATTCATTTGCAAAAGATTTCAGGCAGCCAGACCCAGATGCGTCCGCGCGTTGGGCGCATCCAGAAAAATGGCCGGACGCCGCCCCATTGCCCTACCCAAACGGACGTTCGTTCGCGGTCGATGGTTGGAGTTGGCCTAATGGTAAATCAAACGGCCCGCAACACTCAGTTTTGCCAGATCTTGACCATCGGATCAAGTTCATCCAATGATATACATTCAAAGTTATTCATACACTATATAGATGATACAGATATAGAAAACACACAGAAAAAGGAAAGCATCTAAAATTCTAGCTGCCTCTTGAAAAAAATATCTGGATCACAACAACGATGGTCTGAATTGACTCTGAACTTTCTTGTGGTGAGGAAAATTGTCTTCGAATTTCACACATCACAATAATAAAAAAGAGTATTCAGTATATAGACTACTAAAAACTGAACCTCGGTATGGCATCCGGACATTTATTTTTTCTGAAAAGGAGGGTGACCCCCAGGGTATGCATCCAACACAAGTGTTTGATAATTGGACGAGAGTTACAGGGCTTACTTGCTGATCTCGTACAGGCTATAGAAGCGAGGGGCGAGGGGTGTGACGCAGCTGGGGAGACGGAGGAAATCCCTTCTCGGTGCGGCGTTGGAAGCGCTAGAAACTGTCGTCGCCAGCGACGAATGAGTAAGAGGAGAATCAGGAGATGGGCATTCAGCCGTGGAGTCCAGACTAACCCCCTATGGACAGGGACGCACGGATGGCAAATCCGTGTGCTCTGCCCGCTCGTACCAAGGCCAATATGTCGCCCGAAGCATCGGCGACTATCAGGCCGGTCCAACACTGTAGCAAGCGTGAGCCTTTTCTGTTTTTTTTTCGGTTTTCCAATGTACACAGTACTGCTACGATTTTTCTAGGATTTTCTTTGGTTTTCTCTTTCTCTTTCTGTTTCTTTCTACGATTTCATCATTTTTTGTTTATTTACTCGGTTTTTCATTTTTTTAAACACATATCTACTTTTTATACACATTTCAAATATACATGATTAATTTCTTTTACAAAATTTATGTTTTCATGTCTATTTCTTTCGTATACATTGTACCTTTTTCATGTACATCTACATGATTTCACATTTTATTCAATACTTTTTGAACATTTTTTCAAATAGGTGTTAAACATTTTTTGCCAAATACATGTTAAAAAAATTGTGTGCTATGAAACATTTTTTAAACTATGCGAATATTTTTCTACATTGGATAAAAAAATTTAAATTTGAAAAAAAATTGTTTGAAACGCTTGAACACTTTCCTAAACGTAATGTGCATTTTTTGAATGGATCAAAACTCCTTTTAAAATAAAAACTTGTTTATAAAATATTTTAATAAATGTCACCTACATTTTTTGAAACACGTGAACATTTTTACATTTTTGAAATGTTCATACATTTTTTTGAATGGTAGAAACATTTTCTTTGAGTGGGTCAAACATCTTTTTTGCACCACATTTACATTTTTTACACTGCATTTACCTTTTTCATAATATATGTATTTTTTTTCTTAAAATATAAACAAAAAGGAAAAAAAACGTGTGACAGCAGGCATGACGAGAGCATGTCGTACAGCTCGCTTCGAGTGGCACATAGCCGCGCCCGGTACCAGCGTCAGCGCACGCTTACGTCTCCGTACCACACCGGCCCATTAGTCACCTCCTCGCCTTGCACTGCCAGTGCCTAATAACCACTAGTACTAGCACACGTTGTGCTAAAGACAGTAGTACACACACACACACACACACACACACACACACACACACACACACACACACACACAACATTAAGAAAAAAAGGTAAAAATCTGATCAAGTATTGCAAGAACAAAATTGTTCACGTATACAATCAGAACATTTTTATAAGTATATCATGAATGTTTTTGTAAAATAAATCATTTTTAAAAAGTACACGTTTAACCATTTTTTGAAATATTGAACAGTTTTTAAAATACATGTTGAATAATTTCTCAAAACATGATGAACATTCTCACCAACAAAATGAACATTTTGTAAAAGTATGTGATTAAAATTTTCAATATGCACGACACACATTTTTGAAAAACACTATGATTTTTTAATATATGTGATAAAAGAACTGAAATAACTACAAAGGAAAATAAAAAAACATTTGCTGCAAATCAGTAACATTTATTACAATATGCGTAAACATATTTGTTGCAACAGATGAACAATGTTTTCACAAGAAAACATTTTTGGAAAATACATGAACTTTTTGTTACGCGTGTGGAAAAATTATTTTTGCAATACATGGACATTTATTACAGTATGCGCACAGATTTTTGTTGCAACATATGAACAATTTTTTCACAAGAGAATTTAAAAAAAAAATGCATGAACGATGAGAACAGTTATTAGCAAAAGTTGAATAATACAATAACCGATTTGAAAACAATTTCTCGTATTTTAGAAAATTGTTTACATGTTCCAAAAAAACCTAGTTGGGATCCTTCATCTCGATCTTCTTGGCGGTCCATGATTCAATTGCCTTTGGATTGGATTTCAAACATGGCACGACTTTTGGCCCGCGAGGTCATCTTGTTCCTCCTCCGTGCGCCCCATGGAGGCGCTCCTGTCACTTCACCGGACGATGTTTTGCCCTTGTGAAGGCGTCGGCAAGGTCCCTCAACGTGAACTTGTCATGAATACTTCCCGCAAAAAAGAAGTTGCATTAAATACTCTTTTTTTAGTTGAATGAATGCTTCTCTTCTTGATAAGGACATATTGAGCATTAGGCCATCTCCAATGCCATACGCTTAGACATGCGCTAGGATCAATTTTTGACCGATTTCCCAACTAATTAGCGGTTGGGCTGTGCCAATCGTGGCATCGACGCAAAGGCTGGCATCCGACGCTTGGCCCTTTTCTTCGCTGCACCAAGCACCCCTGGTTGCTTCTATACCTAATGATAAAGAACTGCACGTTTCTACGATCTTTTGATCTATCTAGAAGTTGATATTAATTACCCACTAGGCCACCCATAAGTGAAAAAAATAACCCTTTGTTTTGTAGGTTTCATTGCACTCAATGTTTCGCCTCAGAAAAGAAATAGCAGAACAAGGACTTGAACCATGACCGCGTTGAAAGAGCCTGCATGCATGAAGTCATTTAGCCAACTTTGCTAGAGAAATAAAGGGAGATACTCTTTTATTGGTTAAGTTGGTTTAAAAAAAACTTAGAAGCCACATATCGATGTTGTAAATCCGTCGCTCGCGATGGGACTCCCGTGCGCGACTCCCGTCCCGTCTGCGCCGCGCATGCACTCCTCGGCCTTTGCCTACACTATGTAGCAACTCCGCTGGGCCTTTTTGGGTGTCATCGAACTGGGCCACGCTGAGCCAAAACGAAAATAATTGCTAGTGTGCAGGATTTAGTGAGTTCAACTAGCTTTTGGTTGTGATAAAAGACATGCTTCACTTATTAATCAATAGCCCCACCTCACTATTTTACACCGGATCTCACCAATTTATATATGTCTGTCGATAGACAATCAACAAGCACCTTCGAAGGAAAGGAAAGAATTAAGATAAACAGGATGATGTGTGGAACATATATGGCCGATTGACTCTAATTTAAGCAGGGTCATGGGGAAAAAATATTTATGGGATGGTATAGGCTGCGGCCAAAATATTTAAAGAAGAGAGCATATATGACTGATTGGCTCTAACTTAAGCGGAATTGTGGGAATAATATTTCAGAAATAGGATGGGCAAAGTTGATCTTTAAAGAAGAGAACAAGACCAGTGACGACCTGCTAGGTATTCAATCAAACAATACTTCGATTCATGTGGCAGGGTCAACCAATTTAGTATTGGGTCGTCGCCCCATTGAGGACGTGTATGAGGTGTGGGTGGGGCGCGGCATGGCCTCACGTCTTCAGTAACAATCATGTTGAGCAATGGGCACCCATCACCAACACGCTCTAATCCTAGGTGCCGCCTCGCAAATGCTTGCCTTGCTCGACCAATTGTTGTCCGTCACCACGCACGACAAGAATTTGATCGGAATCAAAATCAAAATCTAAAAGTCCTTGTTGCGTCTGACATAAAATGTTTTTCAAATTTGGAAGGACTTATTATTTTTTCCATTGCAACACACGGCCTTTTTTGCTACTAATTGTCTATGATAGTTAGCGCGTGACATGGGAGCTAGGGCGTTTAAACATTTTTTATTTATGACATCTATTTATTTCCCCTTATAAAGCGTCTGAAGAGTCTAGTGTTGGACATGCCCTTAGATATGCGGACCAAGGCATTGTAGTTGTTCTTTTTATTCAAATCTTCAGTCCTCAAACAATGGCCATATCATTTACAATTTGAGCCAAAATAAAGTCAGGCACATTAGAGTCCCAAGATTCAGATAAGCTAACTCTAAAGCAATGCTTTGCTAGACTATCAACAACTAGATTTGCTTCCATACAACAATGAATATAATCAGCGCTTGAAAACTCAAACGCTAGGAGAGTAGCATCTGTAATGATTGGCGTGTCCGGACCCATATATCCCTTCGGATTTGGAATTGCATCCAAGGCACTCCTACTGTCCGATTCGATGACAACTTTAGTGCAGCCGATGTTAGCCGCTAGGATCAGTTCGTTGCGAATGGCGTTGATCTCTGTTGAGACCAGAGTTGATACATGAGGTAAGGTCTGTGTTGCCGCTGCGATGAAGTTACCGTGATCGTCCCGAGCCACAACATCACATGCCCCTGCCAATGTTTCTGCATAAATGACGCGTCAATGTTGATTTTAACATACCATGCATTTGGTTTCTTCCACACATGCTCAGATTTTCTATCGATAGATTGGTTCGGTGTATAGCTCTAAATAAAATTTGTAGCTAGAACTCGGGTGGTTATCGTTGTTCTCTCTGAGTTCTGGACGGTTTCACATTTTGCTCCTTGGCGTCTTTGCCACCAAATATACGACATAGCTACAAGAGTCAGCCCCACTACCGGTAGTTCATGCACCACCGAACGATAGTCGAAGAAGAGCGTCCAGGTTGATAGAGCCCGAGTAGTGCTAAGCCACTGCATGATGGATTGCATCGACTAGATTTAGTTCGATCCATACCTCATTCGCTCGAGCACAAGTCAATAGACAATGTTGGATATCCTTCAATCCAATCTTACACAATGGGCATTGAGGTATAACAGGGATGTGTCGTTCAGCTAACACACATCAGGACTATCTGCTCTAGAAAAGTGGTGTCCCAATTGTTGGTTGAACGTCAAGGCTATTTATATATAACAAAGATTAAAACTAGTCCATGCAACAAAACGTGAGGTTTCCAAGATGATGACGGGCGAGAGAGCGTCAAAAGACGTCAAAGTCTCCGTAACCCGAACCGTCAGATCGGTCAGGTGCTGAGATATATTTATCCAAGGGTCTCAAATCAAAGGACATCCAGCTTTCAACTGTACACGCGGGACGTACGGGCGCCTTCCCGTCCTCCTCGATCGTAATCGTCGTACCCGGTGGACTGCTGCCGTGCTAGTACCGACTGACTATCCGGAGCACAACACACAGCAGGCATACAAACAAGGATGAGGCAATCAAGCAGGTCTCGCTTTCGGGGTCCCGGGCAGGGAAACAAGGGATCGAAACAGCTCTCCTCGCTGGCCGCCACCCCCAAAACCAGAGGCGCCTCCGCCACTGGATGCATAGCGACGCGTACTATAGCCCCCGGACTTTGCAGTCCTGCCATGCCATGGGGGCTGCATGTGCTCCAACCCATCGGCGGATGCATCGATGACCAGTAACCAGCCATGGACCGCGCCGCTGGATGCCCGTCGCCTGCCTGCAATGGTTTTGTCCGCACCCGAAGCCGCAGCCGGGCAGCGAGAAGGACACCGGCAGAGCTCGATCGACCTTTTCGGCGCGACGCACCAACCAATCTAGGGATCAAGCCGTGGATTCGCGGAGCTGATCGCTGTGGCCCACCCAGCATTGATGTTTGGTGTTGGACCCCCAGTGTTCTACTTCTCGAGAAAGAAAGATTACCACGAGTGCTCCGATCATGTCATTAGGGTCGCTGTATGTAATGAGCTGGCACAGGGATCACAGAGATGACGCTGCTGATCATTGTTGACAAACCATCACTCGAGGAAGAAGAATGTCGTGAGCTACCAGTGGCTGATCATTTGTCAACAATGATCGATTGATGGGCTGGAGCTGTAGATGGAGTAATGTCGTTGCAGTGACAAATGATCCTGGCCGCCCGCGGTACACCGGCAGATGAGACGCCAAATCAGCACCAAGCGGCATAGCGCGGTAGCAGTTGTTGGGCTGGAGCTGTAGATGAAGTTATGTTGCTGCTGGAGGTTTTTCTTTTCACGAATAGCGTTTTCCCCACTTTTTTGATCTTAAAGACGTGGAATAGGACACGTTCGTAATGTGGTTGACATGTTGCCTAACAAAAGGACACCCTGTACGGAGCCCGTTACAAGTACCGCACATATCGTCATCAACTAAGGGCAACTCCAACACGCGGATCACCTATTTGCCAGCAAATGTTCCGATCAGTCGGTTTCAGCACTTTTAGCCATTCAAGCCACTCATCAAAAATGTCCGGACGATCCGAAATCCCACAAACCGGCTTTAAATTGGGGGAATTTCTGGGGGAGTCTCGACATCCACCATGTTGAAGTTCGATACCCTGGAACAACTCAGAGCATGCTTGGATACGTTTTAGTCCCATGACTAAAAGTAGTGGGACTAAAACTTGCTAGTCTCACCCATGCTTGGATCCAAATACTAAAGAGACTAAAATCTAGTTATTGAGCATTTATTATCCTCCAAACCCTTCAATCCAGAACTAAGAAGAGAAATTAAATGAGGAGAGAGAGAGCTAATACATATTTTAGTAGGTTTCCCATGACTAAAAGATTTTAGCCTCAAGACTAGTCCTAGCCTCTCTTTAGTCAGGGGTGCTTGGAACTTTAGCCTCTAAAAGAGACTATTTTTAGTCAGACTAAAAATAGTCCCTTGTATCCAAGCACCCTCTCAGAACTCATCTCCGCTTCCGCTCTCAAACTCTCTGTGCATTCACACTCTGGCCGACCGGCCTTCGGGCATCACTTCGACGAACCGGCTACCCGCCTACCTGCGTTCACGACAACGCGACGATCGAGAAGGATACTCCGACTTTAAAGACGATCATAATCAGGCTCCTCCGTATCCTCCTACCTGCACAATCCCCCCTCCTCCTCTCCCACACATCCACTGTTCGCCACACATCGCCAAACCTCCAGCCGTGATGGGCAAGAAGTTTGACAACGAGAATTGGTGGCCGGCGCGTGACTCCGGATCTGGGGGCATCTCCGGATCGAATTGGCGCCGCCGCCCTATGTCTCCGGTGGCCTTGTTGTTCATGCCTCTGTCCGCTATCATGGTGGAGCTGATCTCCTCGGATGACGAGGAGTAGAAGCCACCACCACTCAGTGCTGCGGCCACGGCAGATGGAGATCGCACTGCATCGCTCATTGATCAAATGTGATTCGTCGCCGCCGTCCCCTTTACGTAGTCACGGAGTCCAAATCGGACATCACGTGAAGGAGGATCCGCCCACCCCGTGTCGCCACTGCGGCGTCCAAATCGAGCGTTGCGCTAAGTAGGAGCCGCCCTCCTTGCCGCATGGTCACGTCAAGGAGGAGCCGTCCTTCCTGCCTCGTTGCCATCCTGGTAACCAATGGCGCCCGTTTATCGTGAAGAAGGACGAGGCGGCTTCCGCTCCGTCCAAGCCACGTCCACGCGTGAGTACTACCTCCAAGGCGCTGGAGCCGGCGGCGCGTCCTCCTTCGTGACCAATAAATGCCTCGTGCGGGGAGAAGTGCAATGCGGCGCACAAGGCGGCATTACAAAGAGCCAGGTGGCCTCGACCTAAGTGCTCACGGACACTGTGCTTGTAGAGACTTGTTCCGTCGACCGATCCAGGATCAGCGAGCAGTCAGACGCCTGACACCGGTGCCATCTCAATGACCAACTCCTCAAAGTGGGGTTGGCGGAGTCTAAGCTCCCCCTATTCATTTGAGCCATCGGCGCCACCGAAGACAAGCGACGCAAGGCGGGGGAGAATGCGGTGAAACGCGGGGCGACGACAACGATGATGGCTCGGATGGCGGCAGACACGATGGAGCATACAATGACACAAACGACGTCGAAGGTGCTGGTGGCCTCGAAGGCCATGCCTACGAGGTCACCATTCGGTACCTCGCTCTAGTTTGTTTAGTTTGTTTTAGATTTAGATTTGACTTTTTAAATATTGTATATTTGTGTGAAATATATGAAACTTTGTTAAATTCCGTTTGTTTAGCTTAAATTTTATTCATTTTTGCATTAGTTCTGAAATGGGTTCAACATTTGGAAGTATTTAACCAAAAACTACCACAATTGACGGAAACGTGACGAAAAACTACCACTTTACGTTTTTGTGCGAAAAACTACCAAATTTGGACTAAACTGTGGCAAAAAACTACCAACTCGTGAAATCGTTCGCTTCGCCCGCGCTAACCCGAATCTGACCGGTTGGGCCCGCGAATCAGGCGCCACGTTGGCTAACGGTCGCCCGCCGCGCGTAGATGGCCGTTAACGGCCCGTCCGCTGTCGGAACGGCGCATGTCGGTGCGGTGCGGGTCAAATCTGATCCGTTCCCCTCTCGATTCACTCTCTCCCTCCTCTCCCTCTCTCTGACCTAGGTGGCGGCCGCCATGTCCTCGTTGATTCCGGAGGGCGGCGGTGCTGGCGGCGGTGACGTTGGCGGCGGCGACGCTGGTGGCGAGACAAGTTTGGACGCTGCTGCCTCGCCCGCGCCTCCACCGATGGCCAGCGGCTCAGTCGATAATTAGTTGGGGAGCACCAGTTTCTCGATGCAGGCCGGCTCGCAGCAGCCGGAGGCACCGCTCTCCCAGTCATCGCCAATGGGTCGCAGGTATGCAAGTATCATCTGCTGGGCTTTTGGTTAGCTGCTTCAACATTGCAAATTAGTAAGATGTGTTTGTTTCTGTTAGTTGGACATGTGTAGTAAACTGGAGTCAGTAAACTGTATAGCTTAGTCAATTTCAATTCAATTCATGAGCACTTATTTGTGCAGTTTGGCTGACCAGAAGTGGGATATATGGTTTCATTTAGTAGGAAGAAACCCTGTGAAAAGGGGTATATTTGAGTCAGATATTTCTTTGCTTACTCTACAATCACTCATTGCTAGTGAAGGGTATGGGGACAGTGATTACATGTACTATGTGAAGGAGGAGGAAATTGGATCTGACAGAGTAAAGTATTTAGGTAATGAAGCTAGTGTTCATGAAATGTTGGACTTTTTTCATCATGTCAAGCTAGTCAACATAAGGGTTGTGAGAAATGTTGAACCTGGAATTAGTACACAGGCTAATGAGAATTACATGAACACTCAAGAGAGCTGCTGTGTGAAAAAGGTTGTGGAGCAATCTGACCTTCAGAATCAGATAGATGATAGAAAGGCTCAGCTTGAGAGGAGCAGGATTCAAAGAGAGGTAGATTTGAACCACTTTGAAGGAGACACTGAAGTGTCTAAATTTTGTTTTGATGATTCAGTTCATTCAGATGGTAGTGCTGAAGCTGTTCAACAAATGGAAATAGAGTGTGCCTCTGAAGAGGAAACACCATTGCAAAGTACTGCTATTGTGAAACATGTGAAGAACCCTGGGCCAACTAGCAGATGTCACAATGAGGTAGAGAAAAAATGTTTTGAAGATTGGTTTCCTGAAGCAGATGAGTTTTGTTTTGCTGGTGATCCAGGCATAAGTGATGAGGAAGAAGAAGATGAAGTTGAACTACCATACATCATGAAGAAGGCAAAGACAAAGAGTAGTAAGAAAAAGATGAAGGAAAGAGTATATTTTGACCCTTCAATTCCCAATTCACATTTACTCTTGTGCAAGAGCTTGTGTTTTGATTCTGTTTACCAGTTCAGAGAAGCATTAAGAGATTTTCATATAAGGACTTTGAGGTCTTTTCACTACCACAGGAACACTCCAACAAGAATTATTGTTTGGTGTTCACAGAGAGAGCATGGATGTGAATTTTACATCTGTGCCTCCAGGATAGCTCATGAAAGAACATTTTGCATTAAGAAGTGTAACATGGAGCACACTTGTCCAGCATCAGCAGAGAACACAAAAGTTACTACTAAGTGGCTTTCCAAAGAAGTTGAGCAATCTCTTAGAGCAGATCCTAGAGCACCTGTGGATTCACTTATTAAAAACAGCAAAGTCAAGTTTTCAGTTGATGTATCAAAGAGTGTGGCCTATAGGGCAAGGAGGAAGGCTATGAAGGTTGTACAAGGTGACCAGAAGGAGCAGTACTATAGACTGAGGGACTACCTACAAGCAGTTCTTGACACAAACCCTGGTAGCAGGTGTGTAGTTACAACATTTGAGGACCCAGAAAACCCTGCCCCAACACCTAGATTTAAGTACATGTTCTACTGCTTGCATGCATCAAAGCAAGGATTTCTTAATGGTTGCAGGCCCTTTATAGGTAAATCTATAACTGCAATTTGTTCAAAATATCTTGTTGTAAATATATGGTAGCTAATTTGGGTATGGATGCAGGGCTTGATGGTTGCTTCATCAAGCTAACCACTGGACAGCAAATACTTGCAGCCACAGGAAGAGATGGCAATAACAACATCTACCCCATAGCCTTTGGTGTGGTTGATAAGGAAGATTCAGATAGTTGGACATGGTTCCTAACCCAGCTAAGATGTTGCATTGGAAGTGGTAGCAAATTTGGAACCTACACCATTATTTCTGACAGGCAAAAGGTATGCACCCTATCTTAGCCACTAGTTCAGATATATATTGTTATTAGTAGCTTTATTTCCTTTTGTTCATGACCATGGTTATAAATTTACAATCAGGGTCTTCTTAAGGCTATAAATGAGGTGTTCCCTGGTTCCCCTCAGAGATACTGCCTCAGGCACATATATGCAAATTTTCAGTCAGCTGGTTTCAGAGGAGCAGAACTAAAGAAGCTAGTAGATCAGGCTAGCTACTCATTCACCAAACATGGCCATGAATTGGAAATGGCAGAGCTTAAAGCAGAGTGTGAGGATGCCTGGAAGTGGCTTAAAAAAATTCCAAAGGAGACTTGGTGTAGGTCTGCAATGGATTACAATTGCAAAACTGATCTTGTTGTGAACAACCTTAGTGAGGTTTTCAACAAAATGATCCTTGATGTTAGGGCCAAACCAATTAGGACTATGTTTGAAGGAATTAGGACTAAGCAGATGATCAAAAGGCAGAAGACTAGGGAAAAAACAGAGAACAACAGGTGGATGATCATGCCCAACTATTCAGAGAAATTAGAGGAGAATAAGAAGTATGCCAAATTTTGTGATGCATATAAGGCAGGTCCTGACATTTGGCAAGTTAATAGTAAGGAAAATCAGTACTGTGTGAACCTAGCTACTCAATCATGTGACTGCAGGAGGTGGGACATGACAGGTGTGACATGCAGTCATGCAATAGCAGCAATGAGCAAGATTCACATGCACCCAGAGGACTATGTGCATGAATTTTTCAAAAAAGCACTATATATTGAAGCATACAAAGACATAGTGTACCCTGTCCCTGGTCCTGAATTCTGGCCTGACACCCATACTCCTGATATTGAGCCCCCAGTGTTCAAAGAAAAAGCAGGAAAAAAACAGACAGCTAGGAGAAAGGGGCAGTTTGAGGTGCCTGGTCCAAAGGACACAAGCAGGATGGGAACAATTACATGCAGCAATTGTGGTCTACAAGGCCACAGATATACTAATTGTGGGAAAGCTCTAAAACCTAGTCTTGAGATGAGAAAGAACTTACACCAGGTCATTCAAAAATGATGCATTCTTTGTTTACTTTTTTTAGTTCTGGTATATTTACTAACTGATTTAATTTTGTCATGCAGGAGAATAGAGAAATTTTTAGTTCTAGTGCTACACATCCACCTCCACAACCACCACCTCAACACCAAACTACACAGATGCCAGCATCATCAGCTCCACCTCCTAAAGCAAATAAGAGAGGTTCAACATCAACAGTTTCAGCAGGAGCAGCCAGGTCTTCACCAGCACCTGCAACAGGATCTGCATCAACAAGAGCTGCAAGAACAAGAGGATCAGCATCTACAAGAACATTCAATGCACCAAGGACATCCACTGGAGAACCAGGGATATTGGCAGGCAAGAGGAAGAGGAAACCTCCTAGCAAGTTTGCATCCTATTTCAATGCTAGTGGAAACTATTGAGTGTATGCTACTTATTTGTGTTCTGCTACTAAGTTTGTGTTCTGCTACTAAATGTGTGTTGTGCTACTAATTTCTGGACAATGTGACATGTGAACTTATTTGTGCCCAATACAAATGGGCTAAGTGCTACTGAGTTGTTTTGATTTGTTTTTTTGTTTTACTTTGCCATTTCTACAGTACATAACTTATTGCCAAATTCATTGTACGAAAAAAAATCTGCACAAAAAAAGTCTGGCCTGGGGCTCGAACCCAGGACCAGTTGGTTGTAACTATGCGTTCAATACCAATGGGCTAGTGCTGGTGATTTGTTTGACTAGTATCGGCCAAACTTATTATATGTTGTTAGCCACGTCCTCTTTTCAGCGTGCGTAGCAGCCGGCAGCATGGTGAGCGTGCGTTGATTAAAACCAGTCGTTTCGGATTCTACTACTTTATTACGTGTCCACCCACCACGCCCTCTGCTCACTCGCCCACTCGTCGCTCGCACCGCCCACTCCACTTCCCCCTCTTTCCTGTCGAAATCACCGCCGACAACCACCGCCACCGCCGTCGCCATGGAATGGCAGCTCGCCATCGAAGCTCTCGCCGGCAACAACAAGGAGATCCGGGCGCAGTACAGGGAGATCGCGCGCTGGTTCCCTAGTATGGCGATGCTCAGGAACCACGCCCGCGGACTCGTGAAGGTGATGACGGCTGCTGAAAAGCAGCGCGCCTTCCACTCTGCCGGCCGCACCATCCCGGCACCGACCATTCTGCTCTGGGCGATGCGCGAGGTACAGCGCTCCCCCGACCCCAGGCAGCGCGCCAGATGGTGGATGTACCGCTCATCCACCACGCCACCGGCCGCCGCGGACGACGTCACCGAAGCCGTCCTCGCTGTCCCAGCCCCAATAAACAACGCCCTCTGGCGCAATCCATGGGTCCTTGGGCCCTCTGACGACTCTGAGGGCGAGTCTTTTGACGACGAGTCCACTGACGACGAGTCCACTGACGACTCTGACGACGAGGTGGATGAGGTAGTCGTCCTCTCCGACGACGAGCCTGAACTGCAGATGCTGGCTCCCGTCCTCGACGCCGTGGAGGGGGATAGGAACCGCCCAATCCACGTGGATGCGCTGCCAGAGGTGGACGATCTCCCAGATGGCGTCGTCGTGAAACAAGAACAAGATGGCGGTGAGGATGATGTGCTGGAGCCGGCGCCGGGCAAGAAGAAGAGGGCGGCCGTGACTGCGGTGCGCCGCTCGCACCGCCTGAAGATGCTGAAGAAGGAGGAGTGAACTGCTGCACTAATATTCAGTTTCGTCAGTCCTGAACTTTCTTAAGTGCAGTAAGTTCCTAGGTTCAGTTTCGTCAGGCACTATCTACTAGTAGTTCATCTTTATGTCAGGCACTATCTAATAGTAGTTGCTATCTATGTCAGACTATGAATGGCAGTACTATCTATCTATGTCAGACTATCTATGTTAAGTTATTTGTCAGACTATCTAAGCTAATTGCTATATATGTTACTTGCTACTTCCAACTATGTCACTACTGTCAGTTATCACACATGATATAAGCAGAGTAAAACAACCTCATCATAGATAAAACATTCTTACTTACTTAACTTAGCATGAGTACTTAGCATAGTAGGTCTTAACATAATAGTCATTACATCATAGATAAAACCAAGTAGTTCTTAAACCATAGCAATACCTCCCTCCCTCATACCATTTTGAAAGCACATGAAACTTTCCCAAAATATACACCTAACATGCATGACATTCCAAGGCCAGCTATATATATAGGCCTACTAATTACTTAACCCACAAACCAACCACTTCACTCATTCATAATTGCCTTGATCCTCTCCAGCTTAGCTTTGCTGTCATGCCCAGCATTGAGCAGATCAGCAATAAGATACTCTAACTTCTTCTTCTCTTGCTTAAGTAGGTCCCTGTCCCCCTCCACTTCCTTCATGGCCTTCCTCATGTTCTGAATGATCTCTGCTTGGCTTTGAAGAATGCACCTTTGCTCCTTGGCAAGCTTCAGCTTTTCCATACTTAACTCAATCTTTGCCTGATCCTCAAGTTGTTTCTTCTTCTCAGCTAGTTCATTGATTGCCTGACTGGTATAGTCCATGTCATGAGACATCTTGCCATCTTGATAGTCAAATAGGTTGGATACATCTTCCACCAACTGGCTGTAGTTGTTTGACAGGAAATCAATTTCCTTCTGTAGCTTGGCCACCTCTTTCTCATGGGCTTGTTTGTCATTCACCCTGCCCAAGTTCTGCTCATGATACATGTCCCAAATCCTAGTTAGGCACCTTTGTAGAATCTCTGGCCAAGGACCATCCACCCACTCCACAACCCCACAGTTCACACCTTCATCCTACAGAAGCAATTATTTATAATTAAGCACAAAGCACTTAGTAACAAACTTAGTACAGAAACCAAAAGTCATAAAGTCATTTCATTTAACTGAAACCCTTTGTTTACATCAATATGCACCTGACTTAGCATCAGAGATAAATTCAGTTAACAGCTACATTTAGCAACAGAGATAAATCCAGTTAACAACTACATTTAGCAGTAGATATAAATTCATTTAACTCTGTTCTTTTTCAGTTAACACCTACTCTGTTCTTTTTCAGTTAACACCTACTCTGTTCTTTTTCAGTTAACACCTACTCTGTTCTTTTTCAGTTAACAACTATATTCTCAGGTTCATAATACACTAAAGATATCTGCTTGTAGGTGTTATCAGGTTCAGTCATGTATTGAATTCAGTTAACTAAAGATCTACTTTCATATATAGCTTCCACATGCTGCAGCACACATCTCTGCACCACATGCTGCACCACACATCTCTGCACCACATGCTGCATTCACATCTCCAGCAGCGAAACACATCACACATCTCCAGCAGCAAAACAAGTTAGCGTTCAAGATTTAATACCTGCTGCACAGAACAACCCAGGAATCGCCTCCCAGTCAAAGCACCTTCAAAAGCCACCATCTTCTTCGGCCTCTGATGATGCATCATGCACGTCGGCTCAGATTCAGTGTAAGAACCACAGAAAGATGGTTCCACCACAGTGTCAGGGGTTTCCTGCAAAAGAAACTTCGAATCAAACCAAAAGCAAATTGGAATCTCCAATTTGGATGAACTAACCCTAACCCTAACTCTGTTCCACCATTATGCACTTACAAATAGCTGCTGATCCAATGAAACCATGTTGATGTCCTCGTCCGAGCTGTCCTCGTCATACCAGGATGGCATCCTCACCTTCGACCGGCAGCAATGGCCGCGGCGGCGACGGCGATAGGCTGACCTAGGTCAGAGGACCAGGGAGAGGGAGAGGGAGAGGATGGAGTGAGGACGAGTGAGAGCGAGCGAGGAGGAGGAGAATGAGCGGCTGAGCTCGCTCTCACTTATTGGCCCATCGACAGGCGCCGTTCCGACAGCGGACGGGCCGTTAACGGCCGTCAACGCGCGCCGCCGTCCGTTCGCCAGCGTGGCGACTGATTCGCGGGCCCAACCGGTCAGAAACGGGGTTAGCGCGGGCGAAGCGAGCGATTCCCCGAGTTGGTAGTTTTTTGCCACGGTTTAGTCCAAATTTGGTAGTTTTTCGCACAAAAACGTAGAGTGGTAGTTTCCTGTCACGTTTCCGGCAAATGTGGTAGTTTTTGGTTAAATACTCAACATTTGGTGACTAATGGCCGGCACCCGGCCAGCTGTCCATAGACATTTGATGATGTCCAATAGGTGATCCACGATTGAAGTTGCCCTAAGGCCATCTCCAAGGGCATTCCTGAAATGGACGCCCTCAAATATCTACGGACACGTGCGGACATGTCCGCAGATACCCTCATTTTTTCAGGCAATCCAACGTTGTCCCCTGTCTTTTCCCTATTTGTCCATGGAGTGAGAGGTTTTCACGTGGATCTAGATGGCTTTTTGGGTGGGTCTGGACGTGTCTGCAAACTCCCCGATTTCTCCCTTCATTTGATGTTACAACAGGGGATTCCGAGTAGTCACCCCTGTCCGGACATAAATGAGGGCTGAATAAGCGTCCGTGTTGGAGGCCTAAAAATGCCAGGCCGTCCGATCCGAACATTTGAGGACGGAGTAGGGGTCAATGTTGGAGATTCCCTATAGGCATATCTACTTTGCAAGACTTTGAGTGCAAAATGAAAATAGGACAAGTGTGCATGTGCAAAATAAAAGATTAGAAACATATATGATGTCTGTTTTCCTTAGGGGAATATTGTGTACACCGGAGGTATTAGGCATATTATAATGCACTACAGATGTAATTAGCATCTCTAGTGATCACACCAAATTGATAGAAGGAACATAACATTTACACAACATGTATATAAATTGTGACACTTCATCTTGGAGAAGGGATCCATTCCCAATTCGACAAGGTCGGGGGCTTAGGGGTCAGTTTTCTGGGAAGGGAAGGGAGCAAGCACAAATACACCATGATTAGATGGCAGTGATTTGCTGGACTAAAATCTTGGAGGCTTGGGCATAACCGTCTCTGGGATAATTAATAATTCCTTGCTCGTCAACTAGGTTTGGAAATTTAGTCCAAAACTCTACGGGTTTATGGGCAAAAATTCTCGTGGATAAATATTTTCCTAACTCTCCGGTGGTTTTAGCAACAACTTTGGACTCGTCATTCTAGAAAAGGGCCCGGGAGGTTCTACTAGGGTTTGACATGAGGGTATGCTTCTCGATGAAAGACAGACAAAACACTAGGTTTTGGACAAACAAGTGGATTAGGAATTCCTGCTATATGTAAAATTTCGTGACATTTATGCACTTGCAACGGAGTCAGACATCTTGGTTGCGGAGGCATTTAAAAGTAGGAGCCCTAACATTGCCTTTCAACGAAACCCTTCAAACACATAAGTTGAGATTCAGAAGGCTCACCTTGACGCCATGATGTTCTGCAAGTGCATGGGCCTATGTAGCACAATTCATGGGAAATAAGTGTCGAAACCTAAAGAAGCTAAAGAAAGGCACTACCAGTCCCGCAACTACGTTATCACATACACAACTACGTTCACCCAAACCGTAGTTTGGAAATAGTCTATTCTATCGTTCGCTAGGAAAATAGGAAGGAGGGATTTTAACTAAGTACTACTAGGATGTAAAATAAATACTTAAACTAGAATGAAGTAATAAACTAATAAATTAATGTGATGTTTTATTCAAGCAATGGTGGTGTCTAGGTACGAGTATCTAGTACCTCAGGACATTTAAGGGCGTTAAGCTGTCAACCAAAAACATAGTTGGCTCACCACCATGTATTTATACGATAAAGTAATTTACATATGATGGGCGGTCCATCACATAACGTCGCTTCTCATGCATGACCTTATTGATACGACTCAATTGTCCTACCCCTTGTGGCATAGCAATATGTCTCAACTAAGGAAGACATTAAGTCAGAAGGACCGGACCAAAGACATAATTTCTATGTATAGCTGTGCTTCCTAGATATGTCGTGCTCCTCTAAATTGTAACATCCCAAATTTTTAATTTGGAATGTTATACATTAGATCATCATGCATATCATATTTTATTTTGCTTTTGGTTTTGATCCTAGAAAAACCTAAGCAACTCAAGGACCCACGGAGAGAGTTGGGGATTTCGTTATTTACATATTTGAGTTTTCTCAAATTTTGTAAACCGGATCATTTGATTTATTTTATCATCAATTATTTCTATTACAAAAATATGAGAGAGGGAATAAAATGACTTTCCCAAAATATAGAAATATTGAGGATTTAATAAAAAATCAAATAAGATTTATTTCGGAGTTTTTCGGTATTTTATTTGAATTTAGGAAAAATGTGCGTTTTTCAAAATTGCATTTAGGGCCCAAATAAATGTTCACTTTATCGGGCTTGATTTTAGAAACCCGGAAAAATTTGTTTCGTGATTTTTGAAGTCCGTTTAGTATTTCTTTTTATTTTTCTTCCTAACGTAATTATTTAAAAAAAACGCGGAACCGACTATGGGCTGTACTCGGCCAGGACACCGCCGGCCGAGGCCTTTATAAGGCGCCGCCCCGGGGCCCGAGAGCCCAGCCGCCCCAGCCCCAAACCCTAGCTAGCCGCCGCCCCGCCCCCAGCCGCCGCCGCCGCCGACTCGCCGGAGTTGCACGCCGCCCGAGGTTCACCGCCGCCCTCGAAATCCGTGCCGCTTAAAAAAAATAAAAAAAAATCTGTTCGTCGTTTTTCTTTTTCGTTGGATTTTTCCGAGGTTATTTTCTGATCGCGATTTCTGATCCGATTTTCGTTTTAGTATAACTTTTCGCTCGTTTATCGGAATCAGGCGATTCAAGCGCCTGGAGTTTCGTCTCGAAACCCTTTTTCCGAATAATCAACTTAAACAAGATTTTTGCTACTGTAAAATTTGACTTAGATCCAGATTACTAGAACGAAGTTGTTTTCTTTCGCCGTTTGATTTCTTTTGCTTCGTTCGATTTGATTCTTTTTGCAAACCAGGGTTCTTAAGTTGAACTTTCTGGTTAGATCTTCTATTTGAGTTTTACCTGTGCGTTAGATGAGTACTTATTGTATACTTGTTTGTTTGTCTGTGATGGAATACCCGGAGTGCGCCGCCTATTACTTTGAATCTCTATGTTTCGCGGATCATCAGCAAGGCAAGTAACACTTTGATCATACCTTTTTTCTACAACCCAGTTTTATTGCATTAGATCAATCCTCACACATTGCATGATTAGGATCTAATTAAATTGTGGGATGGGAAGTAGATGAGGTAGTACCTATTACCTGTTTATTATCAAACCTTTGGGGGTTACTTCTACGTTTGCTTATTATGCCATGCTATGCTAGTAGACGTGGATTGGGTGAGTGATATCCATGACAGATGTGAGATTGTTAATTAATGGTTTATCTAAGGTGGCAACCTAAACACACATCTGGGTGGATTGAGGCACCTGGGTATTCCAGGACTTGCCTGTTTTTCTTTTGGACCGCCACCCAGGCTCAAAGGGATCATGAGATTATTCATACTAGAAACTTCCGTGTGCAGCCACAAGCCGTTATGGACTCTGGCATAGTTGATTAAGTTGTGCAAACTCTTACAGTGGTAGACTAGCAGATGTAGGGGATGTAGGTGGTATAGTCTACACGATCGTAAGGTGCTAGCGCTTCTGAAAGACTATGTCTCGGTCATCCGTTTCTCAAACACCCTGTAGTGCGAGAAAACAAACGGAGGCGATCGAGTCTTGTGGGGAAAAGTGCACAAACCTCTGCAGAGAGTAATAAACTAATCATGGTTAGCCGTGTCCCCGGTTATGGACATCTTGAGTATCTAGTACCTGGATTATCAAGTGAATCTCAACATGTTACTCTAAAGTAAATTTTGTTGGGTTTAATGATGTTACTTTAATTGGGATTGAGAATGCTGTCAACCATTCTCAATGTTTAACAACCACCATGATAGTAATTAAATTTATTCCTTTGAAGTAGGGAAAAAATTGGCTTTACGCAAAACTATAACCATAGAGCTTTCCACCAGCCAAATATGCATATAGTATAGCTGTTGCATTCCATTACTCTCTATGTGTTACCTTGCCAGCATATTCCATGTGCTGACCCGTTTTCGGGCTGCAACGTTAATGTTGCAGACTTTTCAGACGACTATTAAGGATTTTTTAGGTCGTGGTTCTATACTCAGTGATGCCGTTGGAGTTGATGGACTCACTTATCTTCCAAGCCTTCCGCTATTATCGTTATTGGATGGCCTCAAGCCATATTTATTGTAATAAGTTCTCTTTTGAGACACCCGATGTAATAAGTGTGTGATTGCTACTCTGCTATAAATCCTTCGAGTACTGTGTGGTGTCAGCATTATTGATCCAAGGATGACACCGGAGCACAGAGATCAGACTGTTTGAGGTCTGGTCGCTACATAAATATACCAATTCATGTAATCCAGAGGTCTACCGGATCACACAAAGTACCTATCAAATTTATGTGTGGCTTGGAGTGTTGGATGCCTCCAGCTACGTCAGTGGATTGCACATCTACAATCACTAAGTTACCACATGTAAATAATAACACAAAGAGACACACATGAATAAAACTACATCTGTCAAAATAACAAGCCTACTAGATTACCACGCCTATAACCAACAATTACTAAAGTAAACTCCCATTAATAAGGAGGTTCAGGAGTAATTACAACCCATCACGGAGATTGTGACGGGGAAGGAAGGAGTGGTTGTGCTTGAGTCGACAACATCACATGGCCTAGCCCCGACGGTAGAGGCTCCTTCGATGGCTTTCTTTTGGGCCTCCTCTTGACATGATGTGGATGATGACTTGAACATGGGAGAGATCTAATGAATGACAAGACGATGTCTGGCAGCTAGGGTTGAACGTGCATGTATAGTCAGCCTTCATAGGTTTCCTACATGGATGTAACTTTTGTTCTTTGGTCCAAGGGCACTAGATGAGCCTAGACCTACCCAAATACCTTTCTTGATGTCCAAGGATCTCATAGGAAGAATCATGAAAGTTATTGTGATTCCCGTCGCCCAGATCGTCTGGTACGACCTGATACGTATCCATCGTATTTACTTTTAAAAACACTTTTGCTCTTGTTTTGGACCCTAATTTGCACGATTTGAATGAAACTAACCCGGACTGAGAATGTTTTTAGCAGAACTACCATGATGTTGTTTTTGTGTAGAAATAAAAGTTCTCAGAATTGGACGAAACTTTTTGGAGATTTTTGATGGAATAAATAAAAAATACTGGAGCGAAGATCCACAAGAGGGGAGCCACCAGTGGCCCACGAGCCACATGGGTGCGATCACCCTCCTGGGCGCGCCCATGTAGCTTGTGGGGCCCATGTTCCTCCGCTGACCCTAATCTCAAGCCTATAAATTCCTATTTTCGAAGAAAATAAAATAGAAGAAGTTCATCGTGTTTTACGATGCGGAGCCACCTCAACTCCTGTTCTTCATCGGGAGGCCAGCTCTAGAGTCCGTTCAGGGCTCCAGAGAGGGGGGTTCGTCTTCATCATCATCACTAACCTTTCTTCATCACGGATTTCATGATGCTCACCACTGGAAGTGACTAATTCCTTCGTTGTCTTCCTGGACGGTGATGGGGTTGGATGAGATTTATCATGTGATCAATTAAATTTGTTAGGCTTGATCCCTAGTATCCACTATGTTCTGAGATTGATGTTGCTATGACTTTGATATGCTTAATGCTTGTCACTAGGGCCCGAGTGGCATGAATTCAGATCTAAATCCTTTATGTTTTCATGAATTTATTTGAGTTCTTGATGCTATCTGTAACGCCCTGAGGCCGATGTGCCAGGTGTCTTCCAGTTATTCGCTGTCTTTGCCATGTCATTCGCTTGCGTGTTGCATCTTGTCATGTCATCATGTGCATTGCATCATCATGTTTTCGAACTTGCATCCGTTTGGGTTCCCCAGTTCCGTCCGTTGTCCGTTCTGAGCCCACACACACTTGCACGCGCCCGCGGCACCTCCAAAATATTATTTTATAAGTGGCCGGAAAATGTTCTCGGATTGGGTTGAAAGTTGGCATGCGGTGTTGTTATAGTGTTAGTAGGTCGCCTGCCAAGTTTCACCGCTTTCGGAGTTCGTTTGATAGCCCAACCGTTAAACTATAGCGGCAGTATAGCCGGTCAATCATCGGACGTTTTCGGTCTCCGGAAACCCTGCCGGGCTGCATCACTCCCCTCTTCTCTCAGCCCAACCCGCTCTCCACAATCCACCTAGGCCCATGCTTACCCCTCTTTGCACAGTGCATCGACCCCTCGCGCGTGTCCGAAACTTACCCGAACCCGACTCGGACTGTCGCCACCGTTGTGTCCGGATCATCCCCGAGCATCTACAAAATATCTCCGTTTTCTTGTTTGGACTCCCTACCTATTTATTTCTCGACCGTCCGATTACAATCGGAGGGACCGAGTAACCCTAAGCTAACCCTTCCTATAAATAGACGACTAACCCTAGATCCTAGGGGCTTATCCCATCCACCAAATCCTCTCACCTGCCGCCACCACTCTCTTCACCGGGATCCAACCCGCAGCCAGCCTCTTCCCCCTCGTTTCTTCCAACAGTCCAACCGCATCCACCCAAATCAAATCCTGTCTTCCTTGATTTCCGTGCCAACCCAATCACCCATAGCCTCGCTCGATCCAGATCGAGGGAATCGTCCCCAAGCTCCGATGGCTCCGTCAACCTTCCTCGATTTGTGCCGCCGCCCAACCACTTCCTCCTCGCCGAAGATGAGTTCCCCGCCGTGCCCTGCTCCCTTCCTTCCCCATCTGCTCTCTCTTTTCTCTCTCTCTCTCTCTCTCTCTCACGCCGCTCTCTCTCTGTTGTCCTCGCAGCGCCGCCATGGAGGCCCCAGCTCCAACCCGTAGCAGCTGCGCTGCTGAAGTCGCCATCACCTCGTCCGGTGCATCCCGGCGACCCACAGGACCAGGACCTCCGCCCTCGCGCTCCTTCTCCCACCGGCACCGTGTCCTGCTTCTCTCGTTCCCTTCCTCCTCTTTTTTCTCCTTCGCCCATGCCTGGCCTGACTCTCTCCCCTCGCCTACAGGAACCCGTCAAGAGCACCTCGACCATGCGGGATCGCAGGAGCGCCGGCCACCGTGGTCCGCGGGTTGCACCGCAGCTCTGCTTCGATCTCTGATCCGCACCTCTCCTTGCCGGATCTGAACTCAGGCGTCTCCCCACGCTCTGTTCCACCCGTTCCGGCCGGCTTCCGTCGACCCGGTTACTGAAACCCCACTGCATCGTCTTCTGCATCGCCAGATACATGCTGATGTTTCAGTTCTTAAGAACGAGAGTAGCAGCGCCTCGTTCTCTCATCGTCTTCGCCCCTGGTGTAACCCACATCGCCGCCTTTGCTGCCCGTGGGCCTCCCCTGCCCGACGCCATGGATGGTCGCCGCCTTGCTGCTCCGAGACCAAGTCGCCTGGCGCCGCCAAGTTTCCCTGCCTCACATGCAAGTCCCTAGCGCTGCATCCTCTACTTCCTTCGAGAGATGCGGACGACCGCGTTGACCCTTCTCCGATCGAACTAGCAGGTCGGCCCAGTGCGCCCCTGTCGGCCTCTCCCTCTCCACAGATCTGGGCCGAGCCCATGGTGAGGCCGCCCCCCAAGCGCCCTCCTTTTTTTTCTTTCTCTGTTGGGCCAACCAGTTTCGGCCCAACTGCTATTTTTTTAGCAGACGAATTTCTCTATTTTTGTAAAAACTGCATGTTTACAGATTAGGCCCTTAACTTCATGCATATTATAACTCCTCAACCGTGCATCGGTTAAAAATAAGTTATATATGTAAAATTCTTAGATTCTCATATAGTTTCACAATATCCAACTTTCATGCATGTTAAAAACGTTTAAACATGCTGTTTGTGTAAGTTTTGTCCATATGCCATGCTAAAATGCTTTAAATCATAACTAAATAACCGTAGCTCCGAATTTAATAAACTTTATATGTAAAAGGGGTAGAAAAATGCCTAGTTTAACATGGTGTACTTGTCTTGCATGTTTAACAACTCTAAAATAATGTTTAGGGCAGAACAGTACCAAATCTATAATATGCTCATGAGGAGTTTCCGGACTTGTTGTTCGTTGCTTCTGGCCTCATTTAAACTTGCCTAGATAGGTAGTTTTCATTTGCTTCACCCTCTTGCCATGTTTAACAACATTTAATATTGTTGGGTACATAAACGAGATCGAACTAAATAACTTGAACGTGGTGTTTCATCAATATGCAACAGAGTTGCATATTGAGCTCCACTTAATTTGTAGGATTGCTTGTGCACTTTGCCATGCCATGCTTCATTAAACCGGACATGCATCATACTTGATTGTGCATCATGCCATGATTATGTGGTGGTTATTTACTATGTTGTTTGCTTTCTTTCCGGTGTTGCTTCTTCGGGTTGGTTCCGATAACGTCGCGTTTGTGAGGAACCGTTCAACTACGTCCGTTTGTCTTCTTCATGGACTCGTTCTTCTTCCTTGTCGGATCTCATGCAAGATGACCATACCCTCGAAATCACTTCTATTTTTGCTTGCTAGATGCTCGCTCTTTTGCTATGCCTATGGTACGATACCTTCCACTTGCTTATCATGCCTCCCATCTTGTTAAGACAAGCCTCTAACCAACCTTGTCCTAGCAAACCGTTGTTTGGCTATGTTACCGCTTTGCTCAGCCCCTCTTATAGCGTTGTTAGTTGCAGGTGAAGATTGAAGTTTGTTCCTTGTTGGAACATGGAGATCGTTCCTTGTTGGAACATTGTTTACTTGTTGGGATATCACAATATCTCTTATTTAATTAATGCATCTATTTACTTGGTAAAGGGTGGAAGGCTCGGCCTTATGCCTGGTGTTTTGTTCCACTCTTGCCGCCCTAGTTTCCGTCATATCAGTGTTATGTTCCCGGATTTTGCGTTCCTTACGCGGTTGGGCTATTATGGGAACCCCTTGACAGTTCGCCTTGAATAAGACTCTTCCAGCAATGCCCAACATTGGTTTTACCATTCGCCACCTAGCCTTTTCTTTTCCTTTGGGAGTCGCACTCCTGAGAGTCATCATTATTTTACCCCCCGGGCTAGTGCTCCTTTGAGTGTTGGTCCAAACTAGAGTCCTGTGCAGCGCCCCCTCGGGGAAACTCGAGGTTTGGTTTTAGTTGTATGGAGAGCTCATCTGAGTGTGCCCTGAGAACGAGATATGTGCAGCTCCTATCGGGATTTGTCGGCACATTCGGGCGGTGTTGCTGGATTTGTTTTAACTTGTCGAAGTTGTCTTGTAGAACCGGGATACCGAGTCTGATCGGAATGTCTCGGGAGAAGGTATATCCTTTGTTGACCGTGAGAGCTTGTCATGGGCTAAGTTGGGACTCCCCTGTAGGGATTTGAACTTTCGAAAGCCGTGCCCACGGTTATGGGCAGATGGGAATTTGTTAACGTCCGGTTGTAGAAAACCTGAAGTTGATCTTAATTAAAACACATCAGCCGCTGTGTTACCGTGATGGTCTCTTCTCGGCGGAGTCCGTAAGTGAACACGGTGTTGGAGTTATGCTTGACGTAGGTTGTTCTAGGATCACTTCTTGATCATAGTTGTTCGACCGTGCTTTTGCTTTCTCTTCTCGCTCTCTTTTGCGAATATGTTAGCCACCATATATGCTAGTCGCTTGCTGCAGCTCCACCTCATCCTTTTACCTTACTCATAAGCTTAAATAGTCTTGATCGCGAGGGTGTAAGATTGCTGAGTCCCCGTGACTCACAGATACTCCCAAAACCAGTTTGCAGGTGCTGATGTTACTGAGCAGGTGACGCAACCGAGCTCAAGGAGGAGCTCAATGAAGATCTTGTCCCTTGTGTTGTTTCGTTCTAGTTGATCAGTAGTGGAGCTCAGTTGGGGTCGATCGGGGATCCGTGTAGCATTTGGGGTAGTCTTCTTTTATTTTGGCTCCGTAGTCGGGCCCTAATTGTATCTGGATAATGTAATGCTTTATTCTTGTATTTGTGTGAAGTGGCGATTGTAAGCCAACTATGTATCTTTTCCCTTATGTATTGCATGGGTTGTGTGAAGATTACCTCACTTGCGACATTGCTTTCAATGCGGTTATGCCTCTAAGTCATGCTTCGACACGTGGGAGATATAGCCGCATCGAGGGTGTTACAAGTTGGTATCAGAGCCTTCCCCGACCTTAGGAGCCCCACTGCTTGATCGAATTAGCAGCCGTTGTTGAGTCTAGAAAAAATGTTTTGAGTCATTTAGGAATTATATATCGGAGAGTTTAGGAATTCTTTTTACTCCCCAGTCCCTTCATCGCTCTGGTAAGGCATCCTGACGTAGAGTTTTGACTCTTCTCTTCTCAAATTTCACTAAATTTTTTTTAGGATCACGCGGGTATCTTGGAATCATTCCAATCGATTTGTGACGAGAACATTGTTCTTGGTGCCTCCTGTCATTTAGGGGTTGTGCCAGTGTCCCCGAGAGTTGAGCTCCGAGGTGTTGTCGTCACAATTTTATCGTTGAAGTTCTGGAATACCTGAGTTTAGTTCGCCGACATCGAAAATCTCTTTTATGCAGTTGTTGGTGAGATAACCTCGACGCCACCCAGTACTGGGGCGGGAGTTCGGGAGTATTGCCATAACTCGTATAACAGATGGTTTTCGAAGGTTGAGGTAGACGATTTCCGAAGGTTTCTTTGTTATGTGTTGAAGGATGGATACATCTGGATGTAGGATTTGCTAGATTTGGGTGAGATATTATGCTTCCCCTATATCCCCAACACCTGATTGCATAACCGGAAAGTTTTGGGAGTTTATAAGTGGGAATTCAAGTAGCTCCTAGGATATCTTTCCGTCAGATGTATGATATGAAATTGAGGTTCGACGTCTAGTGGTCCGCCTATCCACGGTTGGTTTTACAGTGCTCTCATTGTGTCTTAAAGAGTCCTTGGCTATGCGGACTCGGGGACGCTTCGTATGTCATGTGCACTGCCTTGTACATGATGGTGTTGTACGATCGAGCCCGTGTAGGCCCCACCACGAAAACTTCAGACGAAATCTCTATCATATGTTTGTTCCGGCTTATTCTGCAAGCCAATCCATTGTTTTATTTTGAGTTGTGGTATTCGAGTTGCTTCAATGTCAAGTGTTGATTCCATACCTTTCCTAAGCGGTGTTCTCATATTCCTATGGGAATACTAATCCTCCTTGATCATCGAGTGTGTCATCTCAATTTCTTCTCAACTGGTGTGATTCTCTTCAAGATGATCCTATCATTTTTCCCATCCGCAAGATCAACTCAAAGTCTTCTCAACGTTATTTGTTTCATTCGTCCCAAAGTTGTCTTTGTTTTCCCGCCCTCCCACCCTTTTTCTTCAAGGACTCAGACTTCTTAATCAAGCATCCTTTTATTCATGTGAAGTCTCTTCTTTCTTTTCAATCAATGTTCTTATCCGGTGATTCTCATGAAGATTCTAACGGGGCCTCAAGTTCATCATTCTCCGTTCTCTTTCTTCTCCGGTGGATTCAATTCAAGCTTTGTGGAGCTTATCCTCTCCTTGTTTCAAATGCTCTCTCATGCTGGTGCACCTCTTAATCATTCACCTCTCGCTATTCATTTGTTCCGGAGTGCTGAAGATATTTCGAAGATTTGTGTTTTCACTTGGCATCCATTCAAGCTGTTTCCATGTCCTATCTTATTCAAGCAATTTAATTCAACCGGTGCAATCTCTCCTTCAAATTGTTCTACGGTGTATCTTTTGAGTGGGCCCTAACCCACAGGCCTTTTTCCCAGGATCTTACCTGACTCTTCTTATTTTCCCGGAGCTATCCTCAAATTTCTTTTCGAAGTTTGACGTAAGAATGATTTATCATCAGTCAAATGTGTTTCTCCAAGATCTTCCAAATTGTTTTCATCATTGGTTCAACTTTTCTATTCTTCTTTATTCCGGAGTGTCTCAACAATTCACGGTGGTGTTACTCATCGTCTTTTCCAACTTTTGAAGACCTAAGAAGAGTTTCTCCTCAATCTTATCCGTTCTCTCAAAGATTCATGATGCTGGCCTTATGCCATCCTCTCATAATTGTTTTCGATCGTGGGAATTCTTTTCACCCATCCGAAGAAATTCAAGAGTCTTCTCAGTTTGTTATCCGGAGTCCATCAATTCAGGTTTATTCATTCTCAGCTGTCAGTTATCATTCTCCTATCTTACCGGTGCTTCGTTCAAGTAATCTCTAATCGGTTCGTGATCCCTTCGTTCTCTTGTATCTAAATTCTCTCAAGCATCTTCGTTCATTTGCAAATTCTTTCGGGTGTTTCGTTATCTTCTATTCGTTTTTTTCAATCCTTATGGTGGTTCATTCAAGATTTCTCTTCCTTATCAATTCATTCGTGGTTTCAATCCTACTGGTGGTTCGTTGAAGACCTTCTCAAGTTTATGTTATATCTTCTTAATCCCTTCTACGAGAATGAGTAGTATGCCAAATCCATTGTTTGTCATCAATTTAATTGGTGAAGGATGAGCATAAGGTAATTCTTATTCTTGTTTTATCCAAGTGATTAATTCCTTACTCCGGAGGTTCATAAAAATTCTTGATTTTTCTTTTGATCATCTTTTCTTTCTCGGAGACCAAAGCTCTAATTATCACGGAGATCCATCTAAATCATTACAAGGTTTCACCTTGTGTTTTCAACTTCGCTTTCTTTTCGTTATCATTTTTGTTACCGGAGTTGTCCATGAAGGTTCTACATGATGGTTCATCAAGGATTTAATTAATTCTTGAAGTTTTCATCGAGATTCTTTTCTAAGGAGCTCAAGCATTCTTCATCTTGCATCCGAAGTGCAATTCTTTCTACCGTACCATTTCAGGTGGTATTATGCCATTCTTCATAATTTTGAGTTCATGTTTCATGATTCACATGTTGTTAAGAATGAGATATTTTAAATCCATCTACCTTTTCGTTGGAGTTATCTTTGTGTCATGTTTCACCTAAAGCCTTCCCTAAGGATTGTTTCTATCTATGGTGCTTATAAATGATCCAAGTTCTTCTTTTATCCTTCTGGTGATAAGTTTCTCGTCTCCTTGTTCATTCCAATCCAATTCTTTTTCCGTGAGTGGCAGGTTGTCACCTCATAATTTTAGATGTATTCCATAAGACCATATCAAGCTTATTCTTTTCGTTGTTGGTTTTCCAACAACTCAGTTCTAGCTTTTGTTGTAAGCGTGCTCCCTCGAGATCTTGTTTCCCTTCGTTCATCCAATTCCATTCTATTCTTTTGGTTCCGGAGATAGTGTGTTTTTGATTTCATCAAGTATCCTCTCATCTTGTAAAGTTCTTGTTAATTCCTTCCATTTTCAGTCGGAGTGCTGTCCATATTATATCATTCTTAATCCTTCTCTATCTTGACTTAACCGGAGTGGTTTCAATATATATCTTGCCCTTCAACCTCAAGTTTTTTTCGCAATGTTCTTCTTCCCTCTTTTCTAACGGAGTGTTTTCGACTTTGTTCACCTTCGTTTTATTATTTTCTCGAATTTGTTCAACCTCACAAGGTTCTTTGGTTTCACTCGTTTGTTGAAGAAGCAACTTAGTTTTACCTCTTCTCTTACTCTTATTTTTCCCTCCGGTGCCATCCTAGATCTCGGGACGAGATCCTCTTGTAGTGGTGGAGTGTTGTAACTCCCCGAGACCGATGTGCTAGGTGTCTTCCAGTTATTCATTGTCTTTGCCATGTCATTCGCTTGCGTGTTGCATCTTGTCATGTCATCATGTGCATTGCATCATCATGTTTTCAAACTTGCATCCGTTCGGGTTCCCCAGTTCCGTCCGTTGTCTGTTCTGAGCCCACACACACTTGCACGTGCCCGCGGCACCTCCGAAATATTATTTTATAAGTGGCCGGAAAATGTTCTCGGATTGGGTTGAAAGTTGGCATGCGGTGTTCTTATAGTGTTAGTAGGTCGCCTGCCAAGTTTCATTGCTTTCGGAGTTTGTTTGATAGCCCAACCGTTAAACTATAGCGGCAGTATAGCCGGTCAATTATCGGACGTTTTCGGTCTCCGGAAACCCTGCCGGGCTGCATCTCTCCCCTCTTCTCTCAGCCCAACCCGCTCTCCACAATCCACCTAGGCCCATGCTTACCCCTCTTTGCACAGTGCATCGACCCCTCGTGCGTGTCCGAAACTTACCCGAACCCGACTCGGACTGTCGCCACCGTTGTGTCCGGATCATCCCCGAACATCTACAAAATATCTCCGTTTTCTTGTTTGGACTCCCTACCTATTTATTTCTCGACCGTCCGATTACAATCGGAGGGACCGAGTAACCCTAAGCTAACCCTTCCTATAAATAGACGACTAACCCTAGATCCTAGGGGCTTGTCCCATCCACCAAATCCTCTCACCCGCCGCCGCCACTCTGTTCATCGGGATCCAACCCGCAGCCAGCCTCTTCCCCCTCGTTTCTTCCAACAGTCCAACCGCATCCACCCAAATCAAATCTTGTCTTCCTTGATTTCCGTGCCAACCCAATCACCCACAGCCACGCTCGATCCAGATCGAGGGAATCGTCCCCAAGCTCCGATGGCTCTGTCAACCTTCCTCGATTTGCGCCGCCGCCCAACCACTTCCTCCTCGCCGGAGATGAGTTCCCCGCCATGCCCTGCTCCCTTCCTTCCCCATCTGCTCTCTCTTTTCTCTCTCCTCTCTCTCTCACGCTGCTCTCTCTCTGTTGTCCTCGCAGCGCCGCCATGGAGGCCCCAGCTCCAACCCGTAGCAGCTGCGCTGTTGAAGTCGCCATCACCTCGTCCGGTGCATCCCGGCGACCCACAGGACCAGGACCTCCGCCCTCGCGCTCCTTCTCCCACCGGCACCGTGTCCTGCTTCTCTCATTCCCTTCCTCCTCTTTTTTTTCTCCTTCGCCCATGCCTGGCCTGACTCTCTCACCGTCGCCTACAGGAACCCGTCGAAGAGCACCTCGACCATGCGGGATCGCAGGAGCGCCGGCCACCGTGGTCCGCGGGTTGCACCGCACCTCTGCTTCGAGCTTTGATCCACGCCTCTCCTTGCCGGATCTGAACTCAGGCGTCTCCCCACGCTCCGTTCCACCCATTCCGGCCGGCTTCCGTCGACCCCGTCATTGAAACCCCACTGCATTGTCTTCTGCATCGCCAGACACCTGCTGTTGTTTCAGTTCTTAAGAACGAGAGTAGCAGCACCTCGTCCTCTTATCGTCTTCGCCCCTGGTGTAACCCATGTCGCCGTCTTTGCTGCCAGTGGGCCTCCCCTGCCCGACGCCATGGATGGTCGCCGCCTCGCTGCTCTGAGACCAAGTCGCCTGGCACCGCCAAGTTTCCCTGCCTCGCCTGCAAGTCCATGGCGCTGCATCCTCTGCTTCTTTCGAGAGATGCAGACGACCGTGTTGACCCTTCCCCTATCGAACTAGCAGGTCGGCCCAGTGCGCCCCTGGCGGCCTCTCCCTCGCCACAGATCTGGGCCGAGCCCATGGTGAGGCCGCCCCCCCAAGCGCCCTCCTTTTTTTTCTCTGTTGGGCCAACCAGTTTCGGCCCAACTGCTATTTTTTTTAGTAGACGAATTTCTCTATTTTTGTAAAAACTGCATGTTTACAGATTAGGCCCTTAACTTCATGCACATTATAACTCCTCAACCGTGCATCGGTTAAAAATAAGTTATATATGTAAAATGCTTAGATTCTCGTCTAGTTTCACAATATCCAACTTTCATGCATGTTAAAAATGTTTAAACATGTTGTTTGTGTAATTTTTGTCCATATGCCATGCTAAAAAGCTTTAAATCATAACTAAATAACCGTAGCTCCGAATTTAATAAACTTTATATGTAAATGGGGTAGAAAAATGCCTAGTTTAACATGGTGTACTTGTCTTGCATGTTTAACAACTCTAAAATAATGTTTAGGGCAGAACAGTACCAAATCTATAATATGCTCATGAGGAGTTTCCGGACTTGTTGTTCGTTGCTTCCGGCCTCATTTAAACTTGCCTAGATAGGTAGTTTTCATTTGCTTCACCCTCTTGCCATGTTTAACAACATTTAATATTGTTGGGTACATAAACGAGATCGAACCAAATAACTTGAACATGGTGTTTCGTCAATATGCAACGGAGTTGCATATTGAGCTCCACTTAATTTGTAGGATTGCTTGTGCACTTTTCCATGCCATGCTTCATTAAACCGTACATGCATCATACTTGATTGTGCATCATGCCATGATTATGTGGTGGTTGTTTACTATGATGTTTGCTTTCTTTCCGGTGTTGCTTCTTCGGGTTGGTTCCGATAACGTCGCGTTTGTGAGGAACCGTTCGACTACGTCCGTTTGTCTTCTTCATGGACTCGTTCTTCTTCCTTGCGGGATCTCAGGCAAGATGACCATACCCTCGAAATCACTTCTATCTTTGCTTGCTAGATGCTCGCTCTTTTGCTATGCCTATGCTGCGATACCTTCCACTTGCTTATCATGCCTACCATCTTGTTAAGCCAAGCCTCTAACCCACCTTGTCCTAGCAAACCGTTGTTTGGCTATGTTACCGCTTTGCTCAGCCCCTCTTATAGCGTTGTTAGTTGCAGGTGAAGATTGAAGTTTGTTCCTTGTTGGAACATGGAGATCGTTCCTTGTTGGAACATTGTTTACTTGTTTGGATATCACAATATCTCTTATTTAATTAATGCATCTATATACTTGGTAAAGGGTGGAAGGCTCGTCCTTATGCCTGGTGTTTTGTTCCACTCTTGCCGCCCTAGTTTCCGTCATATCGGTGTTATGTTCCCGGATTTTGCGTTCCTTACGCGGTTGGGCTATTATGGGAACCCCTTGATAGTTCGCCTTGAATAAGACTCTTCCGGCAATGCCCAACATTGGTTTTACCATTCGCCATCTAGCCTTTTCTTTTCCCTTGGGAGTCGCGCTCCTGAGGGTCATCATTATTTTACCCCGCGGGCCAGTGCTCCTCTGAGTGTTGGTCCAAACTAGAGTCCTGTGCAGCGCCCCCTCGGGGAAACTCGAGGTTTGGTTTTAGTTGTATGGAGAGCTCATCTGAGTGTCCCCTGAGAACAAGATATGTGCAGCTCCTATCGGAATTTGTCGGCACATTCGGGCGGTGTTGCTGGATTTGTTTTAACTTGTTGAAGTTGTCTTGTAGAACCGGGATACCGAGTCTGATCGGAATGTCTCGGGAGAAGGTATATCCTTTGTTGACCATGAGAGCTTGTCATGGGCTAAGTTGGGACTCCCCTGCAGGGATTTGAACTTTTGAAAGCCGTGCCCGCGGTTACGGGCAGATGGGAATTTGTTAACGTCCGGTTGTAGAAAACCTGAAGTTGATCTTATTTAAAACACATCAACCGCGTGTGTTACCATGATGGTCTCTTCTCGGCGGAGTCCGGGAAGTGAACACGGTGTTGGAGTCATGCTTGACGTAGGTTGTTCTAGGATCATTTCTTGATCATAGTTCTTCGACCATGCTTTTGCTTTCTCTTCTCGCTCTCTTTTGCGAATATGTTAGCCACCATATATGCTAGTCGCTTGCTGCAGCTCCACCTCATCCTTTTACCTTACCCATAAGCTTAAATAGTCTTGATCGCGAGGGTGTAAGATTGTTGAGTCCCCGTGACTCACAGATACTCCCAAAACCAGTTTGCAGGTGCTGATGTTACCGAGCAGGTGACGCAACCGAGCTCATGGAGGAGCTCAATGAAGATCTTGTCCCTTGTGTTGTTTCGTTCTAGTTGATCAGTAATGGAGCCCAGTTGGGGTCGATCGGGGATCTGTGTAGCATTTGGGGTAGTCTTCTTTTATTTTGGCTCCGTAGTTAGGCCCTGATTGTATCTGGATGATGTAATGCTTTATTCTTGTATTTGTGTGAAGTGGCGATTGTAAGCCAACTATGTATCTTTTCCCTTATGTATTATATGGGTTGTGTGAAGATTACCTCACTTGCGACATTGCTTTCAATGCGGTTATGCCTCTAAGTCGTGCTTCGATACGTGGGAGATATAGCCGCATCAAGGGCATTACACTATCTTGCAAGTTATACACACCTATTACGTGTTATGATCCGCATACCCCAAGGTGACAATAATTGGGATTCTTTCCGGTGATTACCATAGTTTGAGAAGTTCATGCATTCAGTATGTGTTAATGCTATTGTTTCGGTTCTCTATTAAAAGGAGGCCTTAATATCCATTAGTTTCCTTATGGACCCTGCTGCCACAAGAGGGTAGGACAAAAGATGCCATGCAAGTTCTTATCATAAGCACATATGACTATATACGGAATAAATGCCTACATTGCATTGATGAATTGGAGTTAGTTCTGTGTCGCTCTAGGTTGTGACTGTTACAAGATGAATGTCATTCAACACAATTATCCATCATTGATCCAATGCCTATGCTTTTTATTTATTGATATTCGCTAGGTTACTACTGCTGCTGCTACTGTTACAATCACCACAAAACTGCTATTGTTATTGTTATCATTGCTATTGCTAATGTTACCATTGCGTCAAAACATCATATTATTGTGCTACTGATCACTCTGTTGCTGATATTTAGTTCTCTAGGTGTGTTTGAATTGAAAACTCAACTGCTAATACTTGCAAATATTCCTTGGCTCCCCTTGTGTCGAATCAACAAATTTGGGTTGAATACTCTATCCTCGAAAACTATTGCGATCCCCAATACTTGTGGGTTATCAAGACCTTTTTCTGGCGCCGTCGCCGGGGGGCATAACTCCATTTGCTGAGTGATACATATCCAACGTATCTATACTTTTTGATTGTTCCATGATATTATATTATCTGTTTTGGATGTTTAATGGGCTTTAATATGCTCTTTTATATTATTTTTGGGACTAACCTATTAACTGGAGGCCCAATGCCAGTTTCTGTTTTTTGCCTATTTTAGAGTTTTGCAGAAAAGGAATACCAAACGGAGTCCAAACAGAATGAAACCTTCGCGATGATCTTTCTTGGACCGAAAGCAATCCAGAATACGTGGAGTCGAAGTCTGGAACTCCACGAGGAAGCCACGAGGCAGGAGGGCGTGCCCAGGGGGGTAGGCGCGCCCCCACCCTCGTGGGCCCCTCGTAGCTCCACCGACGTACTTCTTTCGCCCATATATACTCTTATACCCTAGAAACATTGGGAAGAGCCGTGAAACCACTTTTCCACCGCCGCAACCTTCTGTACCCATGAGATCCCATCTGGGGGCCTTTTTTGGCGATATGCCGGAGGGGGAATCGATCACGGAGGGCTTCTACATCAACACCATTGCCTCTCCGATAAAGCGTGAGTAGTTTACAACAGACCTTCAGGTCCATAGTTATTAGCTAGATGGCTTCTTCTCTCTCTTTGATTCTCAATACAAAGTTCTCCTCAATGTTCTTGGAGATCTATTCGATGTAATACTCTTTTGCAGTGTGTTTGTCGAGACCCAATGAATTGTGGATTTATGAACAAGATTATCTATGAATATTATTTGGTTCTTCTCTGAATTCTTATATGCATGATTTGATATCTTTGCAAGACTCTTCGAATTACCGGTTTAGTTTGGCCTACTAGATTGATCTTTCTTGCAATGGGAGAAGTGCTTAGCTTTGGGTTCAATTTTGCGGTGTCCTTTCCCAGTGATAGTAGGGGCAACAAGGCACATATTGTATTGTTGCCATCGAGGATAAAAAGATGGGGTTTATATCATATTGCTTGAGTTTATCCCTCTACATCATGTCATCTTGCTTAATGCGTTACTCCGTTCTTATGAACTTAATACTCTAGATGCATGCTGGATAGTGGTCGATGTGTGGAGTAATAGTAGTAGATGCAGAATCGTTTCGATCTACTTGACACGGACGTGATGCCTATATTCATGATCATTGCCTTAGATATCTTTATAATTATGCGCTTTTCTATCAATTGCTCGGCAGTAATTTGTTCACCCACCGTAATACATGCTATCTTGAGAGAAGCCACGAGTGAAACTTATGGCCCCCGAGTCTCTTTCCTATTATATTACATCTCTTTTATTTACATCGCATCTTGTTTACTACTTTGCAATCTTTACTTTCCAATCTATACAACAAAAATACCAAAAATATTTACTTTACTATCTCTATTAGATCTCACTTTTTCGAGTGGCCGTGAAGGGATTGACAACCCCTTTATCATGTTGGTTGCAAGGTTCTTGATTGTTTGTGAAGGTACTAGGTGACTTGTGCATTGTCTCCTACTGGATTGATACCTTGGTTCTCAAAACTGAGGGAAATACTTACGCTACTTTGCTGCATCACCCTTTCCTCTTCAAGGGAAAACCAACGCATGCTCAAGAGGTAGCAAGAAGGATTTTTGGTGCCGTTGCCGGGGAGATCTATGCCAAGTCAAGACATAACAAGTACCCACCATAAACTCTTCTCCCCCACATTACATTATTCGCCATTCGCCTCTTGTTTTCATCTCCCCCACTTCTAAAACAATTTTCAAAAACCTTTGCCTTTTATTCACCTTCTTCCCGTATGTATCTTTGTTTGTGTTTCCATGTGCCTTCTATTTGCTTGCATCTTTGCTTACTAAAAATCTATTGATATGGATCCACTTAAAGTGTTCTACTTGGATCATCTTAGATCCTTATGCGCTCATGCTGAAACCCCAACTAGCCTAGTTGATGGGAAATCTTTAGATGAGGATGCTCATTTTGTGCGTCACTGTTTGTCTGAAAAAGGGAGACTCTTATGTGATCAAATAAATAGATTGATGTGTTATGCTTGGAATCTTTGTGAAATTTATGATTTTACTTATTGCTCCAAGAACCCTAAAAAACACCTCCCCTACCTATGTGAGTTTAATGATAATGAAATCTTATCTTCTTACACAAATGGTGTTTATAGTTACTACGATATCGAACAAATTGAAGAATTTGTTGCTTTTAAGGGTGCTTATGAAGTTGCTTCTTTAATTGAAAAGTATGATATTACTCTCTGCGAATCTGAAAATTTTGACATACTTAAATATTGCTATGAAAACTATGCTCATAATGTCTATGTCAAATAATTTATTGAAAGAATGACCTTTGCTTTGGAAGAAAATAATGATATGCATGAATCTATAGATAATTATGATTCCAATGATTTGATCGAAATATCCCTTGATGAACATGATGCTTGCTATTCTTGTGGCCATGATGCCAATATTTATGAATATGAATTTGCTATAGTTCCTTATGTTAAATATGAGATCATTACTATTGCACCCATACTTGATAGTTCCTTCGATGAAAAGCATGATTGCAATGATGTTATTATAAATTCTCTTAATGTCAATTGTGTTAATGATATGCAAACCTCAAGCTTGGGGATGCTAGTTTTGCTATGACTACTATTGAAGGAAATATGCCCTAGAGGCAATAATAATGTTATTATTTTATTTCCTTATATCATGATAAATGTTTATTATTCATGCTAGAATTGTATTATCCGGAAACATAATACTTGTGTGAATACATAGACAAACTAAACGTCACTAGTATGCCTCTACTTGAGTAGCTCGTTAATCAAAGATGGTTATGTTTCCTAACCATAGACATGTGTTGTCATTTGATTAACGGGATCACATTATTAGGAGAATGATGTGATTGACATGACCCATTCCATTAGCTTAGCACCCGATCGTTTAATATGTTGCTATTGCTTTCTTCATGACTTATACATGTTCCTATAACTATGAGATTATGCAACTCCCGTTTGCCGGAGGAACACTTTGTGTGCTACCAAACGTCACAACGTAACTGGGTGATTATAAAGGAGCTCTACAGGTGTCTCCAAAGGTAAATGTTGGGTTGGCGTATTTCGAGATTAGGATTTGTCACTCCGATTGTCGGAGAGGTATCTCTAGGCCCTCTCGGTAATGCACATCACATAAACCTTGCAAGCATTGCAACTAATGAGTTAGTTGCGAGATGATGTATTACGAAACGAATAAAGAGACTTGCCGGTAACGAGATTGAACTAGGTATTGAGATACCGACGATCGAATCTCGGGCAAGTAACATACCGATGACAAAGGGAACAACGTATGTTGTTATGCGGTCTGACCGATAAAGATCTTCGTAGAATATGTGGGAGCCAATATGAGCATCCAAGTTCCGCTATTGATTATTGACCGGAGACATGTCTCGGTCATGTCTACATTGTTCTCGAACCCGTAGGGTCCGCATGCTTAAGGTTTCGATGACAGTTATATTATGAGTTTATGAGTTTTGATGTACCGAAGTTAGTTCGGAGTCCCGGATGTGATCACGGACATGACGAAGAGTCTCGAAATGGTCGAGACATAAAGATTGATATATTGGACGGCTATATTCGGACACCGGAATTGTTCCGGATGATTTCGGAGAAAACCAGAGTGCCGGAGGGTTACTGGAACCCCCCGGGAGAAGTAATGGGCCTCATGGGCCCTAGTGGAGAGAGAGAGAGAGGGGCGGCCAGGGTGGGCCGCACGCCCCCTCCCCCTCTGGTCCGAATTGGACTAGGAGAGGGGGCGGCACCCCCCTTTCCTTCTCCCTCTCCCCCTTCCTTTCCCCCTCCTAGTAGGAGTAGGAAAGAGGGGAGTCCTACTCCTACTAGGAGGAGGACTCCTCCTCCTTGGCGCGCCCTAGGGCCGGCCGGCCTCCTCCCCTTGCTCCTTTATATACGGGGGCAGGGGGCACCCCTAGACACACAAGTTGATCCACGTGATCATTTTCTTAGCCGTGTGCGGTGCCCCCTTCCACCATACTCCTCGATAATATTGTAGCGGTGCTTAGGCGAAGCCCTGCGACGGTAGAACATCAAGATCGTCACCATTCCGTCGTGCTGACGGAACTCTTCCCCGACACTTTGCTGGATCGCAGTCCGGGGATCGTCGTCGAGCTGAACGTGTGCTAAAACTCGGAGGTGCCGTAGTTTCGGTGCTTGATCGGTCGGGCCGTGAAGACGTACGACTACATCAACCGCGTTGTCATAACGCTTCCGCTGTCGGCCTACGAGGGTACGTAGATCACACTCTCCCCTCTCGTTGCTATGCATCACCATGATCTTGCGTGTGCGTAGGAAATTTTTCGAAATTACTACGTTCCCCTTCAGTGGCATCCGAGCCTAGGTTTTATGTGTTGATGTTATATGCACGAGTAGAACACAAGTGAGTTGTGGGCGATATAAGTCATACTGCTTACCAGCATGTCATACTTTGGTTCGGCGGTATTGTTGGATGAAGCGGCCCGGACCGACATTACGCGTACGCTTACGCGAGACTGGTTCTACCGACGTGCTTTGCACATAGGTGGCTGGCGGGTGTCAGTTTCTCCAACTTTAGTTGAACTGAGTGTGGCTACGCCCGGTCCTTGCGAAGGTTAAAACAGCACCAACTTGACAAACTATCGTTGTGGTTTTGATGCGTAGGTAAGATTGGTTCTTGCTTAAGCCCGTAGAAGCCACGTAAAACTTGCAACAACAAAGTAGAAGACGTCTAACTTGTTTTTGCATGGCATGTTGTGATGTGATATGGTCAAGCCATGATGCTAAATTTTATTGTATGAGATGATGATGTTTTGTAACCGAGTTATCGGCAACTGGCAGGAGCCATATGGTTGTCGCTTTATTCTATGCAATGCAATTACGCTGTAATGCTTTACTTTATCACTAAGCGGTAGCGATAGTCGTGGAAGCATAAGATTGGCGAGACGACAACGATGCTACGATGATGATCAAGGTGTCGCGCCGCTGACAATGGTGATCATGGCGGTGGTTCGAAGATGGAGATCACAAGCACAAGATGATGATGGCCATATCATATCACTTATATTGATTGCATGTGATGTTTATCTTTTATGCATCTTATCTTGCTTTGTTTGATGGTAGCATTTTAAGATGATCTCTCACTAATTATCAAGAAGTGTTCTCCCTGAGTATGCACCGTTGCGAAAGTTCTTCGTGCTGAGACACCACGTAATGATCGGGTGTGATAGGCTCTACGTTCAAATACAACGGGTGCAAAACAGTTGCACACGCAGAATACTCAGGTTATACTTGACGAGCCAAGCATATACATATATGGCCTCGGAACACGGAGACCGAAAGGTCGAGCGTGAATCATATAGTAGATATGATCAACATAGTGATGTTCACCAATGAAACTACTCCATCTCACGTGATGATCGGACATGGTTTAGTTGATTTGGATCACGTAATCACTTAGAGGATTAGAGGGATGTCTATCTAAGTGGGAGTCCTTTAGTAATATGATTAATTGAACTTAAATTTATCATGAACTTAGTACCTGATAGTATCTTGCTTGTTTATGTTTGATTGTAGATAGATGGCCCATGATGTTGTTCCGTTGAATTTTAATGCGTTCCTTGAGAAAGCAAAGTTGAAAGATGATGGTAGCAATTACACAGACTGGGTCCGTAACTTGAGGATTATCCTCATTGCTGCACAGAAGAATTATGTCCTGGAAGCACCGCTGGGTGCCAGGCCTGCTGCTGGAGCAACACCAGATGTTATGAACGTCTGGCAGAGCAAAGCTGATGACTACTCGATAATTCAGTGTGCCATGCTTTACGGCTTAGAATCGGGACTTCAACGATGTTTTGAACGTCATGGAGCATATGACATGTTCCAGGAGTTGAAGTTAATATTTCAAGCAAATGCCCGGATTGAGAGATATGAAGTCTCCAATAAGTTCTATAGCTGCAAGATGGAGGAGAACAGTTCTGTCAGTGAGCATATACTCAGAATGTCTGGGTATAATAATCACTTGATTCAATTGGGAGTTAATCTTCCAGATGATTGCGTCATTGACAGAATTCTCCAATCACTGCCACCTAGCTGCAAGAGCTTCGTGATGAACTATAATATGCAATGGATGAATAAGACTATTCCCGAGCTCTTCGCAATGCTGAAAGCTGCGGAGGTAGAAATCAAGAAGGAGCATCAAGTGTTGATGGTCAACAAGACCACTAGTTTCAAGAAAAAGGGCAAAGGGAAGAAGAAGGGGAACTTCAAAAAGAACAGCAAGCAAGTTGCTGCTCAAGAGAAGAAACCTAAATCCGGACCTAAGCCTGAAACTGAGTGCTTCTACTGCAAGCAGACTGGTCACTGGAAGCGGAACTGCCCCAAGTATTTGGCGGATAAGAAGGATGGCAAGGTGAACAAAGGTATATGCGATATACATGTTATTGATGTGTACCTTACTAATGCTCGCAGTAGCACCTGGGTATTTGATACTGGTTCTGTTGCTAACATTTGCAACTCGAAACAGGGACTACGGATTAAGCGAAGATTGGCTAAGGACGAGGTGACGATGCGCGTGGGAAATGGTTCCAAAGTCGATGTGATCACGGTCGGCACGCTACCTCTACATCTACCTTCGGGATTAGTATTAGACCTAAATAATTGTTATTTGGTGCCAGCGTTGAGCATGAACATTATATCTGGATCTTGTTTGATGCGAGACGGTTATTCATTTAAATCAAAGAATAATGGTTGTTCTATTTATATGAGTAATATCTTTTATGGTCATGCACCCATGAAGAATGGTCTATTCTTATTAAATCTCGATAGTAGTGACACACATATTCATAATGTTGAAGCCAAAAGATGCAGAGTTGATAATCATAGTGCAACTTATTTGTGGCACTGCCGTTTAGGTCATATCGGTATAAAGCGCATGAAGAAACTCCATACCGATGGACTTTTGGAACCACTTGATTATGAATCACTTGGTACTTGCGAACCGTGCCTTATGGGTAAGATGACAAAAACACCGTTCTCCGGTACTATGGAGAGAGCAACAGATTTGTTAGAAATCATACATACAGATGTATGTGGTCCGATGAATGTTGAGGCTCATGGCGGATATCATTATTTTCTCACTTTCACAGATGACTTAAGCAGATATGGGTATATCTACTTAATGAAACACAAGTCTGAAACATTTGAAAAGTTCAAAGAATTTCAGAGTGAAGTTGAAAATCATCGTAACAAGAAATTAAAATTCTTACGATCTGATCGTGGAGGAGAATATTTGAGTTCCGAGTTTGGTGTACATTTGAAACAATGCAGAATAGTTTCGCAACTCACGCCACCCGGAACACCACAGCGTAATGGTGTGTCCGAACATCGTAATCATACTTTACTTGATATGGTGCGATCTATGATGTCTCTTACTGATTTACCGCTATCGTTTTGGGGTTATTCTCTAGAGACAACCGCATTCACATTAAATAGGGCACCATCAAAATCCGTTGAGACGACGCCTTATGAACTGTGGTTTGGCAAGAAACCAAAGTTGTCGTTTCTGAAAGTTTGGGGCTGCGATGCTTATGTGAAAAAGCTTCAACCTGATAAGCTCGAACCCAAATCGGAGAAATGTGTCTTCATAGGATATCCAAAGGAAACTATTGGATACACCTTCTATCACAGATCCGAAGGCAAGACTTTTGTTGCTAAATTCAGAAACTTTCTAGAGAAGGAGTTTCTCTCGAAAGAAGTGAGTGGGAGGAAAGTAGAACTTGATGAGGTAATTGTACCTGCTCCCTTATTGGAAAGTAGTACATCACAAAAACCGGTTTCTGTGACACCTACACCAATTAGTGAGGAAGCTAATGATGATGATCATGAAACTTCAGAACAAGATACTACTGAACCTCGTAGATCAACCAGAGTAAGATCCGCACCAGAGTGGTACGGTAATCCTGTTCTGGAAGTCATGCTACTAGATCATGATGAACCTACGAACTATGGAGAAGCGATGGTGAGACCAGATTCCGCAAAATGGCTTGAAGCCATGAAATCTGAGATGGGATCCATGTATGAGAACAAAGTGTGGACTTTGGTTGACTTGCCCAAAGATCGGCAAGCAATTGAGAATAAATGGATCTTCAAGAAGAAGACTGACGCTGACGGTAATGTTACTGTCTACAAAGCTCGACTTGTCACAAAAGGTTTTCGACAAGTTCAAGGGATTGACTACGATGAGACCTTCTCACCCGTAGCGATGCATAAGTCTGTCCGAATCATGTTAGCAATTGCCGCATTTTATGATTATGAAATATGGCAGATGGATGTCAAAACTGCATTCTTGAATGGATTTCTGGAAGAAGAGTTGTATATGATGCACTCGGAAGGTTTTGTCGATCCAAAGGGAGCTAAAAAAGTGTGCAAGCTCCAGTGATCCATTTATGGACTGGTGCAAGCCTCTCGGAGTTGGAATAAACGCTTTGATAGTGTGATCAAAGCATTTGGTTTTGTACAGACTTTTGGAGAAGCCTGTATTTACAAGAAAGTGAGTGGGAGATCTGTAGCATTTCTGATATTATATGTAGATGACATATTACTAATCGGAAATGATATAGAATTTCTGGATAGCATAAAGGGATACTTGAATAAGAGTTTTTCAATGAAAGACCTCAGTGAAGCTGCTTACATATTGGGCATTAAGATCTATAGAGATAGATCAAGACGCTTAATTGGACTTTCACAAAGCACATACCTTGACAAAATTTTGAAGAAGTTCAAAATCGATCAAGCAAAGAAAGGATTCTTGCCTGTGTTACAAGGTGTGAAATTGAGTAAGACTCAATGCCCGACCAATGCAGAAGATAGAGAGAAAATGAAAGATGTTCCCTATGCTTCAGCCATAGGCTCTATCATGTATGCAATGCTGTGTACCAGACCTGATGTGTGTCTTGCTATAAGTCTAGCAGGGAGGTACCAAAGTAATCCAGGAGTGGATCACTGGATAGCGGTCAAGAACATCCTAAAATACCTGAAATGGACTAAGGATATGTTTCTTATATATGGAGGTGACAAAGAGCTCATCGTAAATGGTTACGTTGATGCAAGCTTTGACACCGATCCAGACGATTCTAAATCGCAAACCGGATAGATGTTTACGTTAAACGGTGGAGCTGTCAGTTGGTGCAGTTCTAAACAGAGCGTTGTGGCGGGATCTACATGTGAAGCGGAGTACATAGCTGCTTCGGAAGCAGCAAACGAAGGAGTCTGGATGAAGGAGTTCATATCCGATCTAGGTGTCATACCTAGTGCATCGGGTCCAATGAAAATCTTTTGTGACAATTCTGGTGCAATTGCCTTGCCAAAGGAATCCAGATTTCACAAGAGAACCAAGCACATCAAGAGACGCTTCAATTCCATCCGGGATCTAGTCCAGGTGGGGGACATAGAGATTTGCAAGATACATATGGATCTGAATGTTGCAGACCCGTTGACTAAGCCTCTTCCACGAGCAAAACATGATCAGCACCAAAGCTCCATGGGTGTTAGAATCATTACTGTGTAATCTAGATTATTGACTCTAGTGCAAGTGGGAGACTGAAGGAAATGTGCCCTAGAGGCAATAATAATGTTATTATTTTATTTCCTTATATCATGATAAATGTTTATTATTCATGCTAGAATTGTATTATCCAGAAACATAATACTTGTGTGAATACATAGACAAACTAAACGTCACTAGTATGCCTCTACTTGACTAGCTCGTTAATCAAAGATGGTCATGTTTCCTAACCATAGACATGTGTTGTCATTTGATTAACGGGATCACATTATTAGGAGAATGATGTGATTGACATGACCCATTCCATTAGCTTAGCACCCGATCATTTAGTATGTTGCTATTGCTTTCTTCATGACTTATACATGTTCCTATAACTATGAGATTATGCAACTCCCGTTTGCCGGAGGAACACTTTGTGTGCTACCAAACGTCACAACGTAACTGGGTGATTATAAAGGAGCTCTACAGGTGTCTCCAAAGGTAAATGTTGGGTTGGCGTATTTCGAGATTAGGATTTGTCACTCCGATTGTCGAAGAGGTATCTCTCGGCCCTCTCGGTAATGCACATCACATAAGCCTTGCAAGCATTGCAACTAATGAGTTAGTTGCGAGATGATGTATTACGAAACGAGTAAAGAGACTTGCCGGTAACGAGATTGAACTAGGTATTGAGATACCGACGATCGAATCTCGGGCAAGTAACATACCGAGGACAAAGGGAACAACGTATGTTGTTATGCGGTCTGACCGATAGAGATCTTTGTAGAATATGTGGGAGCCAATATGACCATCCAGGTTCCGCTATTGGTTATTGACCGGAGACATGTCTCGGTCATGTCTACATTGTTCTCGAACCTGTAGGGTCCGCACGCTTAAGGTTTCGATGACAGTTATATTATGAGTTTATGAGTTTTGATGTACCGAAGTTAGTTCGGAGTCCCGGATGTGACCACGGACATGACGAGGAGTCTTGAAATGGCCAAGACATAAAGATTGATATATTGGACGGCTATATTCGGACACCATAAGTGTTCCGGATGATTTTGGAGAAAACTAGAGTGCCGGAGGGTTACCGGAACCCCCAGGGAGAAGTAATGGGCCTCATGGGCCCTAGTGGAGAGAGAGGGGCGGCCAGGGTGGGCCGCGCCCCCCCTCCCCCTCTGGTCCGAATTGGACTAGGAGAGGGGGGGCGGCACCCCCCTTTCCTTCTCCCTCTCCCCCTTCCTTTCCCCCTCCTAGTAGGAGTAGGAAAGAGGGGAGTCCTACTCCTACTAGGAGGAGGACTCCTCCTCCTTGGCGTGCCCTAGGGCCGGTCGGCCTCCTCCCCTTGCTCCTTTATATACGGGGGCAGGGGGCACCCCTAGACACACAAGTTGATCCACATGATCGTTTTCTTAGCCGTGTGCGGTGCCCCCTTCCACCATACTCCTCGATAACATTGTAGCGGTGCTTAGGCGAAGCCCTGCGACGGTAGAACATCAAGATCGTCACCACACCATCGTGCTGACGGAACTCTTCCCCGACACTTTGCTGGATCGGAGTCCGGGGATCGTCATCGAGCTGAACGTGTGCTAAAACTCGGAGGTGCCGTAGTTTCGGTGCTTGATCGGTCGGGCCATGAAGACGTATGACTACATCAACCGCGTTGTCATAACGCTTCTGCTGTCGGTCTACGAGGGTACGTAGATCACACTCTCCCCTTGTAAGGCCCTCAATGCGGCTATATCTCCCACGTGTCGAAGCACGACTTAGAGGCATAACCGCATTTAAAGCAATGTCGCAAGTGAGGTAATCTTCACACAACCCATGTAATACATAAGGGAAAGAGATAGATAGTTGGCTTACAATCGCCACTTCACACAAATACATGAATAAAGCATTACATCATCCAAATACAATTAGGGCCCGACTACGGAGCCAAAATAAAAGAAGAACCCCAAATGCGACAAGGTCCCCGATCAACCCCAACTGGGCTCCACTACTGATCAACTAGAACGAAACAACACAAAGGACAAGATCTTCATCGAGCTCCTCCTGAGCTTGGTTGCGTCATCTGCACGGACTCATCGGCACCTGCAAGCTAGTTTTGGAAGTATCTGTGAGCCACAGGGACTCAGCAATCTCGCACCCTCGCGATCAAGACTATTTAAGCTTATGGGTAAGGTAAAGGTATGAGGTGGAGCCGCAGCAAGCGAGTAGCATATGTGGTGGCTAACATACGCAAATGAGAGCGAGAAGAGAAGGCAAAAGCACGGTCGATAAACTATGATCAAGAAGTGATCCTAGAACAACCTACGTCAAGCATTACTCCAACACCGTGTTCACTTCCCGGACTCCGCCGGAAAGAGACCATCACGGTTACACACGCGGTTGATACATTTTAATTAAGGTCAAGTTCAGGTTTTCTACAACCGGACGTTAAGAAATTCCCATCTGCCCATAACCGCGGGCACGGCTTTCGAAAGTTTAAATCCCTGCAGGGGAGTCTCAACTTAGCCCATGACAAGCTCTCACGGTCAACGAAGGAATAGACCTCCTCCCGAGACATTCCGATCAGACTCGGTATCCCAGTTCTACAAGACATTTCGACAGGGTAAAACTAAACCAGCAACACCACCCAGATGTGCCGACAAATCCCGATAGGAGCTGCACATATCTCGTTCTCAGGGCACACCGGATGAGCAAGACGTCGGGTAAGCTAGCCCAGAGTTGCCCCTGGTAGCCTCGGACATCGCTCAGTTGGACCAACACTCAGAGGAGCACTGGCCCCGGGGGGGGGGGGGGTAAAATAATGATGACCCTCATGAGCGCGACTCCCAAGGGAAAGGGAAAGGCTAGGTGGAAAATGGTAAAACCAATGTTGAGCATTGCTGGAGGAGCTTTACTTAAGGTGAACTGTCAAGGGGTTCCCATTATTACCCAACCGCGTAAGGAATGCAAAATCCGGGAACATAACACCGATATGACGGAAACTAGGGTGGCAAGAGTGGAACAAAACACCAGGCATAAGGCCGACCCTTCCACCCTTTACCAAGTATATAGATGCATTAATTAAATAAGATATGTAGTGATATCCCAACAAGCAAACATGTCCAACCAGGAACAACATCTCCATGTTCCAACAAGGAACAAAACTTCAATCTTCACCTGCAACTAACAACGCTATAAGAGGGGCTGAGCAAAGCGGTAACATAGCCAAACAACAGTTTGCTAGGACAAGGTGGGTTAGAGGCTTGGTTCAACAATATAGGTGGCATGATAAGCAAGTGGTAGGTATCGCAGCATAGGCATAGCAAAAGAGCGAGCATCTAAGCAAGCAAAATAGAAATGATTTCGAGGGTATGATCATCTTGCCTGAAATCCCGCAAGGAAGAAGAACGAGTCCATGAAGAAGACAAACGGACGTAGACGAACGGGTCCTCACAAACACAACGTTATCGGAACCAACCCGAAGAAGCAACACCGGAAAGAAGCAAACAATCATAGTAAACAACCAACACACGAACATGGCACGATGCACAATCGAGTATGATGCATGTCCGGTTTAATGAAGCATGGCATGGCAAAGTGCACAAACAAACCTACAAATTAAGTGGAGCTCAATATGCAACGGGTTGCACATTGACAAAACACCACATCAATTATTTAGTTCTCTCTCGTTTATGTACCCAACAAGATTAAATGTTGTTAGCATGGCAAGAGGGTGAAGCATAATAAAACTATCTAATCTAGGCAAGGTTAAATGAGGCCAGAACAACAAAACAACAAGTCCGGAAACTCCTCAAGTGCATATATTAGGTTTGGTACTGTTCTGCCCTAAACACAGTTTTAGAGTTTTTAAACATGCAAAACAAGTAGACCATGTTAAACTAGGAATTTTTCTACCCCAATTACATATAAAGTTTATTAAAATCCGAGCTACGGTTATTTAGTTATGAAATAAATCATTTTAACATGCCATCTAGCAAATTTAGTCAAACAGCATTTTAAACATTTTAAACATAGATGAAAGTTGCATATTATGAAACTAGATGAAATTCTAAGCAAGTTTCATATATAATTTATTTAGATCCGATGCACGGTTGTGGAGTTATTAAATGCATGAAGTTCGGGGGGTTTTCTGTAAAAATGCAAACTCCTGGATAATTAGACAAAATCGCAGAGCACGGAAAAAACATAGGCGGGCTGAATCGGGGCAGTCTGTGCGCTCACCATGGGCCAGGCCCAGTCGGGTGAGAGGGGCAGCTGGGCCGCGGTCAAACGGGCGAAGGGGAGGCGGGCCGCCAGGCGAATGAGGCCGCAGGAGTTGGCGCTAGGCCGAGCGGCGCGAGACATGGCCTGGCCGTGGTCAATGGAAGGCGAGCGAGCTGCTCCTTCTCGTCTAAAAACAGAGACAGTTGCAGGTCATGGTGATGCAGGGGAGTGGCGACGGCAAACTTGGCGGCGGGGACGACTGGATCCGAGCAGGTCGCCGGACGGAGCGGGGTCGGCTGCACCGCTGCAGAGTGCTCCTGGGGATCCACAAGCTAGGGCGGTCCGGCGGAGATGCACGACCCGGGCGGTGCGAGGCGAGGCTCCAAGCGACGAAGGGCGCTGCAAGGAGATGGGCATCCATGAGCTCGGGCAGGAGAAGGAGGGTCGAGGAGGTCCTGCAGTGGCGCTGCCGGCGTTGTGCTGGACTCCGGTGAGGCAGAGAGGCAGGGGACGGAGCGGCAAGAGTTCGAGGCCATGGCGACTCGACGGCGGCGCTGCAGCTTCGAGGCGTCGGAGCTCCCTGTACGAGCAGACAGAGAGAGAGATGTGAGGGAGAGGGAGAAGAATGGAAGGAGGGAGAAGAGGCGCGAGGCTCATCTGGTGGTCAACGCCGATGGTGCAGGACAACGTTGGGGTCCGGCAGTGGTGCAGGTCCATGGCGCAGGGTGGGGCATGGAGGAGCTCCTCTCCTCCGGATCGAACTGAAAGGAGAAGGCAGCGGGGCGCTGGTCTCTGACGAGGCCGGTCGAAGACGGCGGCCTCAGGCAGGGGAGCTCGGGCTCCTGGAACGAGAGGGGCGCGGGAAATCTGGCGCCGTGGTGCTCTGCTCCCCAGCGAGCTCAGGCGAGGTCAAGGGGATCCATGGGCGCGTGGGGCTGCTGGAGAGGTGGAGTGGTGGAGATTGGCCGATGGCTGAAATTGAGGAGAGGCGGTGGAAGCTGTCATCTGGTTGGGTGGAGAAGGATCGGGAGGGATCCCGATGTGGAAAAGGACTGGCGGCGGCTAGGAGGATGGGACAGGGCTCCTAAAATCTAGGGTTAGGCCGGTAGGTGGTCTATTTATAGATAGAGGAGAAGGTTTAGGGTCTCACCGATTTAGATCTGCGAACCGAAAAAATAGGTTAGGGAAAACAAATAAGAAACCGAAGATATTTAGGGGATGATTGGAGATGATCCGGATTCATCGGTAACGACAGTCTGGGTCGGGTTCGGGACAACTTTTCGGACACGCACGCGAGGAGGGTCGCAGGCTGACGAGAGAGGTTAGGTAGGGCCTAGCGGTGAGAGGTAGTGCAGAAGGCAAAGGGCTGAGAAGAGAGAGAGAGAGAGAGGGCCCGGCATCTGTTTCCGGAGACCGAAAACGTCCGACGTTAGACCGGCTATAATGCCGCTATAGTTATCCGTTGGGGTATCAAACGATCTCCGAATGCGATGAAACTTGACAGGCGGTCTATCTACACTATAATAAGACCACACGTCAACTCTCATCCCATTCCGAGAACATTTTCCGGCCACTTATAAAATACTATTTCGGACATGCCGCGGGCGCGTGCAAGTGTGTCTGGGCTCAGAACGGACAACAGAGAGATCGAGGAGGCCGGGACGGATGCAAGTTTTGAAAACATGATGATGCAATGCACATGATGACATGATAAGATGCAACACGCAAGCAAAGACAAGGCGACAACGGCGAATAACTGGAGGACACCTGGCACATCGGTCTCGGGGCGTTACAACACTCCACCACTACGAGAGGATCTCGTCCCGAGATCTAGAATGGCACCGGAGGGACAAACAGAAGAGAAAGAGAAGAGGTAAAATTAAGTTGCTTCTTTGACAAACGAGTGAAACCAAGGAATCTTGAAAATGTTAAGCCATATCGAGAAAAGAATACAACGGAGACAAATGAAGTTGAAAACACTCCGGTAGGAAAGAGGAAACAAGGAATAACAAATTCGAACAACACTCCGGTTGGAAAGATATGCAAGGCTTGATAAAATGAAAGAACTTGAGCAGAGGACACAACACTCCAGTTAAATGGATAAGCACGAAAATAACATGATCTTTGACAAACGAGATGATGGGTTGAAAAGAGCAACATCACAATGCCTCCGGAACGAAAGAATAGAATATAGATAATTTGAAAAGAATGGAGAAGAAAATGCCATCTTATGCCACAAAAGAGCTTGATAAGGCATCCTTAGGAAATGGGTCGAGCGGAGTTGTTGGAAAACCAACAACGAAAGGATAAGCTTGATATGGTCTTGTGGAGTACATCTCAAATTACGAGATGAAAACATGCCACTCACGGAAAAAGAATTGGATTGGAATGAACAAGGAGACGAGAAACTATTTCACCCGGAGGTTAAAAGAAGAACTTGGGTCACTTATGAGCACCATAGATAGAAACAATCCTTAGGGAAGGCTTAAGGTGAAATATAACCCAAGATAACTCCAATGATGAGATTGATGGATTTAAAATATCCCAATCTTGACAACAAGTGAATCATGAAACATGAACTCAAATTATCAAGAATAACATAATACCACTTCGAATGATACAGTTGAACGAATTGCACTTTAAAATGCAAGATAAAGAATACTTGAGCTCCTTTGAAAAGAATCTCAATGAACACTTTGAGAAAGAATTAAATCCTTAATGAACCATCTTGTAGAGCCTTCATGAGAACTCCGGTAATAAAAGAAATGGTCAATCGAGATGGAGGATGAAAAGAATAAGGTTGAAGCCTTGAAATGATTAGATGAAGCTTGCGACGAGATAAAAGAGAGATCTTGAAACTCCGGGAAAAGAAAAAGCTGAACACAATTGGAATCAAGAAGTTGATGCACCTCTGGAATAAGGAATTAATCGCTTGGATGAACAAGAATAAGAATTACGTTATGTTTATCCTTCACCAATTTAATTGATGACAAACAATGGATTTGGCACACTACTTATTCTCGTAGCAAGGATTAAGAGAGATATAGCGCCAACTTGGGAAGGTCTTATTTGAACCACCGGTAGGATTGACAACGAATAAATTGATAAGGAAGAGAAACTTGGAAGAACCACCGTAAGAATTGAACAACGAATGAAGTAAAAGGATGAATCACCGGTAAGAATTGTGAAATGAACGAAGCAAAGGCACAATTCACCGGGAAGAATATGAAGAACGAATGAAGATACTTGAGGGTATTTAGACCCATGAGAACGAAGAGATCACGAGCCGATTAGAGATCCCTTGAACGATGCACCGGTAGGATTGGAGAATGATAACTGAAAGCTGAGAATTAACAAATCTTCTGAAATGATGGGCTCCGGAGAAACAAACTAGAAAGACTCCTGAATTACTCTGGCTGGGTGAAAAGAATTCTCACAATCGAAAGCAATTATGAGAGGAAGGCAACAATCTAGAATCACGAATCTTCACGAGAACGGATATGATTGAGGATAAAATTATTCCTTGGTCTTTAAATGTTGAGAATGATGACGAGAAACACCACCATGAATTATTTAGACACTCCGAAATGACGAATGGAAAGGTTGAGCCAACGATGAAAATAATTTTGAAAGATCTTGGAGAAAGACATTTGACTGATGGTAAATCATTCTTACGTCAAACTTCGAAAAGAATTTGAGAATACCTCCGAGAAAATAGAAGAGTCAGGTAAGATCCTGGAAAAGACCTGTGGGTTAGGGCCCACTCAAGAGAAACGCCGTTGAACGATTACTTGAAAAAGGAGAATGCATCGGTTGAATTAAATGGCTTGAATGAGATAACATCCTCGAAAGAGCTTGAACGAAAGCAGAGTGGAAAACACGAATCTTCTAGATATCTTGAGCACTCCGGAACAATAGAATAGCGAGAGGTGAACGATTAAGAATTGCACCGGCATGAGAAAACATTGAAATTCGGAAAAGAATATGATCAACACCGAAAGCATGAATTGGATTCACCGGAGAAGATAAAAGAACAAAGAATGATAAACTTGAGGTTCCGTTAGAAACTTCATGAGAATCACCGGGTAAGAACATGAAGGAAAAGAATGGAGAGGCTTCACATGAATAAAAGGATACTTGATTAAGAAATCTGAGTCCTTGAAGAAAGAAGGGTGGGAGGGTGGGAAAAACAAAGACAATTTGGAATGGATGAAACGAACACCGTTTGAGAAGAACTGATAATTGATCTTGCGGATGTTGCAATTATCGGAACCACTTGAAGAGAAGCACACCGGTTACAAAGGATTGACATGACAATCTCGATTATCAAGAAGGATTAGTATTCACATAGAAATGTGAGAACACCGTTTAGGAAAGGTATGGAATCAACACTTGACTTCAAAGCAACTCGAATACCACAACTCAAAAACAAAACAAAGGATTGGCTTGCAAAATAAGCCAGAACAAACATATGATAGAGATTTCGTCTGAAGTTTTCGTGGTGGGGCCTACACGGGCTCGATCGTACAGCACAATCATGTACAAGGCAGTGCACATGACATACGAAGCGTCCCTGAGTCGGCATAGCCAAGGACTCTTTAAGACACAATGAGACCACTGTAAAACCAACCGTGAATAGGCGGACCACTAGACGTCGAACCCCAATTTCGTATCACACATATGTCGGAAAGATATCCTAAGAGCTACTTGAATTCCCACCTATGAACTCCCGAAATTTTCCGATTATGCAATCAGGTGTTGGGGATACAGGGGAAGCATAATATCTCACCCAAGCTAACAAATCCTACATCCAGCTGTATCCATCCTTCAACACATAACCAAGAAACCTTCGGAAATCGTCTACCTCAACCTTCGAAAAGCATCCGTTATACGAGTTATGGCAATACTCCCGAACTCCCGCCCCAGTACTGGGTGGCGTCGAGGTTATCTCACCAACGAACTGCATAAAAGAGATTTTCGATGTCGACGTACTAAACTCAGGTATTCTAGAACTGCAACGATAAAATTATGATGACAACACCTCAGAGCTCAACTCCCCGGGACACTCCCACAAAACCCCTGACAGGAGGCACCAAGACAATGTTCTCATCATAAAACCATCGGAACGATTCCAAGATACCCGCGTGATCCTAAATTTTTTTAGTGAAATTTGAGAAGAGAAGAGTCAAAACTCTACGTCAGGATGCCTTACCAGAGCGATGAAGGGACTGGGGAGTAAAAAGAATTCCTAAACTCTCCGATATATAATTCCTAAATGACTCAAAACATTTTTTCTAGACACAACTCGGCTGCTAAAAACGATCAAGCAATGGGGCTCCTAAGGTCGGGGAAGGCTCTGATACCAACTTGTAACGCCCTCAATGCGGCTATATCTCCCACGTGTCGAAGCACGACTTAGAGGCATAACCGCATTGAAAGCAATGTCGCAAGTGAGGTAATCTTCACACAACCCATGTAATACATAAGGGAAAGAGATAGATAGTTGGCTTACAATCGCCACTTCACACAAATACATGAATAAAGCATTACATCATCCAAATACAATCAGGGCCCGACTACGGAGCCAAAATAAAAGAAGAACCCCAAATGCGACAAGGTCCCCGATCAACCCCAACTGGGCTCCACTACTGATCAACTAGAACGAAACAACACAAAGGACAAGATCTTCATCGAGCTCCTCCTGAGCTTGGTTGCGTCATCTGCACGGACTCATCGGCACCTGCAAGCTGGTTTTGGAAGTATCTGTGAGCCACAGGGACTCAGCAATCTCGCACCCTCGCGATCAAGACTATTTAAGCTTATGGGTAAGGTAAAGGTATGAGGTGGAGCTGCAGCAAGCGACTAGCATATGTGGTGGCTAACATACGCAAATGAGAGCGAGAAGAGAAGGCAAAAGCACGGTCGATAAACTATGATCAAGAAGTGATCCTAGAACAACCTACGTCAAGCATTACTCCAACACCGTGTTCACTTCCCGGACTCCGACGGAAAGAGACCATCACGGTTACACACGCGGTTGATACATTTTAATTAAGGTCAAGTTCAGGTTTTCTACAACCGGACGTTAACAAATTCCCATCTGCCCATAACCGCGGGCACGGCTTTCGAAAGTTCAAATCCCTACAGGGGAGTCCCAACTTAGCCCATGACAAGCTCTCACGGTCAACGAAGGAATAGACCTCCTCCCGAGACATTCCGATCAGACTCGGTATCCCGGTTCTACAAGACATTTCGACAGGGTAAAACTAAACCAGCAACACCACCCAGATATGCCGACAAATCCCTATAGGAGCTGCACATATCTCGTTCTCAGGGCACACCGGATGAGCAAGACGTCGGGTAAGCCAGCCCAGAGTTGCCCCTGGTAGCCTCGGACATCGCTCAGTTGGACCAACACTCAGAGGAGCACTGGCCCCCGGGGGAGGGGTAAAATAATGATGACCCTCACGAGCGCGACTCCCAAGGGAAAGGGAAAGACTAGGTGGCAAATGGTAAAACCAATGTTGGGCATTGCCGGAGGAGCTTTACTTAAGGCGAACTGTCAAGGGGTTCCCATTATTACCCAACCGCGTAAGGAACGCAAAATCCGGGAACATAACACCGATATGACGGAAACTAGGGCGGCAAGAGTGGAACAAAACACCAGGCATAAGGCCGAGCCTTCCACCCTTTACCAAGTATATAGATGCATTAATTAAATAAGATATGTAGTGATATCCCAACAAGTAAACATGTTCCAACCAGGAACAACATCTCCATGTTCCAACAAGGAACAAAACTTCAATATTCACCTGCAACTAACAACGCTATAAGAGGGGCTGAGCAAAGCAGTAACATAGCCAAACAACGGTTTGCTAGGACAAGGTTTGGTACTGTTCTGCCCTAAACACAGTTTTAGAGTTGTTAAACATGCAAACCAAGTAGACCATGTTAAACTAGGCATTTTTCTACCCCAATTACATATAAAGTTTATTAAAATCCGAGCTATGGTTATTTAGTTATGGAATAAATCATTTTAACATGCCATCTAGCAAATTTAGTCAAACAACATTTTAAACATTTTAAACATAGATGAAAGTTGCATATTATGAAACTAGGTGAAATTCTAAGCAAGTTTCATATATAATTTATTTAGATCCGATGCACGGTTGTGGAGTTATCAAATGCATGAAGTTAGGGGGGTTTTCTGTAAAACTGCAAACTCCTGGATAATGAGACAAAATCGCAGAGCACGGAAAAAACATAGGCGGGCTGAATCGGGGCAGTCTGTGCGCTCACCATGGGCCAGGCCCAGTCGGGTGAGAGGGGCAGCTGGGCCGCGGTCAAACGGGCGAAGGGGAGGCGGGCCGCCAGGCGAATGAGGCCGCAGGAGTTGGTGCTAGGCCGAGCGGCGCGAGACATGGCCTGGCCGTGGTCAACGGAAGGCGAGCGAGCTGCTCCTTCTCGTCTGAAAACAGAGACAGTTGCAGGTCATGGCGATGCAGGGGAGTGGCGATGGCAAACTTGGCGTCGGGGACGACTGGATCCGAGCAGGTCGCCGGACGGAGCGGGGTCGGCTGCACCGCTGCAGAGTGCTCCTGGGGATCCACAAGCTAGGGCAGTCTGGCGGAGATGCAGGACCCGGGCGGTGCGAGGCGAGGCTCCAAGCGACGAAGGGCGCTGCAAGGAGATGGGCATCCATGAGCTCGGGCAGGAGAAGGAGGGTCGAGGAGGTCCTGCGGTGGCGCTGCCGGCGTTGTGCTGGACTCCGGTGAGGCAAAGAGGCAGGGGACGGAGCGGCAAGAGTTCGAGGCCATGGCGACTCGACGGCGGCACTGCAGCTTCGAGGCGTCGGAGCTCCCTGTACGAGCAGACACAGAGAGAGATGTGAGGGAGAGGGAGAAGAATGGAAGGAGGGAGAAGAGGCGCGGGGCTCATCTGGTGGTCAACGCCGATGGTGCACGACAGCGTTGGGCACGGGGTTGGGGTCCAGCAGTGGTGCAGGTCCATGGCGCGGGGCGAGGCATGGAGGAGCTCCTCTCCTCCAGATCGAACTGAAAGGAAAAGGCAGCGGGGTGCTGGTCTCTGACGAGGCCGGTCGAAGACGGCGGCCTCAGGTAGGGGAGCTCGGGCTACTGGAACGAGAGGGGCGCGGGAAATCTGGCGCCGTGGTGCTCTGCTCCCCAGCGAGCTCAGGCGAGGTCAAGGGGATCCATGGGCGCGTGGGGCTGCTGGAGAGGTGGAGTGGTGGAGATTGGCCGATGGCTGAAATCGAGGAGAGGCGGTGGAAGCTGCGATCTGGTTGGGTGCAGAAGGACCGGGAGGGATCCCGATGTGGAAAAGGACTGGCGGCGGCGGCTGGGAGGATGGGACAGGGCTCCTAAAATCTAGGGTTAGGCCGGTAGGTGGTCTATTTATAGATAGAGGAGAAGGTTTAGGGTCTCACTGATTTAGATCCGACGAACCGAAAAAATAGGTTAGGGAAAACAAATAAGAAACCGAAGATATTTAGGGGATGATTGGAGATGATCCGGATTCATCCGTAACGACAGTCCGGGTCGGGTTCGGGACAACTTTTCGGACACGCGCGCGAGGAGGGTCACAGGCTGACGAGAGAGGTTAGGTAGGGCCTAGCGGTGAGAGGTAGTGCAGAAGGCAAAGGGCTGAGAAGAGAGAGAGAGAGGGCCCGGCATCTGTTTCCGGAGACCGAAAACGTCCGACGTTAGACCGGCTATAATGCCGCTATAGTTATCTGTTGGGGCATCAAACGATCTCCGGATGCGATGAAACTTGACAGGCGGTCTATCTACACTATAATAAGACCACACGTCAACTCTCATCCCATTCTGAGAACATTTTCCGGCCACTTATAAAATACTATTTCGGACATGCCGCGGGCGCGTGCAAGTGTGTCTGGGCTCAGAACGGACAACGGAGAGAACGAGGAGGCCGGGACGGATGCAAGTTTTGAAAACATGATGATGCAATGCACATGATGACATTATAAGATGCAACACGCAAGCAAAGATAAGGCAACAACAGCGAATAACTGGAGGACACCTGGCACATTAGTCTCGGGGCGTTACACCCCTCTCGTTGCTATGCATCACCATGATCTTGTGTGTGCGTAGGATTTTTTTTGAAATTACTATGTTCCCCTACAACTATTTGTTGCAATGATCATGATTGGGGTGATTCTTCTTATGATCTTGAAAATTTATTTAAGCCCCATGATGAATATGAGATTGATAATAATGTTTGCAATAATATTGAAAGTGGGTTTGGAAGAGTGTCAACATTAGATCCCACATATTTGGAGAATGTTCAATCTTATGAAGTTTTTGATAAAAGTGGGTTTGGAGAGGTCATGACTTTATTTAATGTTAATCCTAGTATTTTGGAAGAGTGTCAACTTTGCATACATGTGGATCGTGTTAAGAATATGTTTTGTGATAGCTATATTGTTGAATTTTCTTATGATCCTACATGTAATTATTATGAGAGAGGAAAATATGGTTTTAGAAATTTTCATGTTACTAAATTACCTCTCGTTATGTTGAGATTGCTATTATTTCTTTCCGTTTCCTTGCATATGCTAGTTTTTGCTTGCCTTGATAATTTGTTTGCCTATAAGATGCCTATGCATAGGAAGTATGTTAGACTTAGATGCGTTTGTCACATGTTTTATGGTGCCCTCTTTGTGCTTCAATTCTTGTCTTTCATGTGAGCATCATTGAAGTCTCTTCGCCTAGCTAGGGGCGTTAAACGTTAGCGCTTGTTGGGAGGCAACCTAATTTTATTTTTATTTTTGCTTTTTGCTTCCTGTTTTTGTGTGTTAACACAATTATGCTACTATTCTAATTGTGTTTTTTTTGTTTTAATTAGTGTTTGTGCCAAGTAAGACCTTTGGGATAGCTTACGGTGATAGTTTATTTGATCCTGCTGAAAAACAGAAACTTTTGCGCCCAGGATATTAGTTTTCATTTTTAACAAAAGCGCGATAAAATACTAATCATTCTTGCATTAGATCGATATACAAATTTCTCAGTCTGTCCTAATTTTTCAGAATTTTTGGAGTTACAGAAGTATTCGAAAGTTACAGATTGCTACAAATTATTCTGTTTTTTGACAGATTCTGTTTTTCGTGTGTTGTTTGCTTATTTTGATGAATCTATGAGTAGTATCGGGGGGTATGTGTAACACCCACGATGCGGCTATATCTCCCATGTGTCGGGGCACGACTTATAGGCATAACCACATGGTAGGCATGTCACAAGTGGGGTAATCTTTACACATCCCATGTACTGGATAAGGAAGGGATAAAGAGTTGGCTTACAATCGCCACTTCACACAATACATAAATATAGCATTGCATCATCCAGAATACAATCAAGGTCCGACTACAGAACCAAATAAAGAAAGACAACCCCAAATGCTAGATCCCCGATCGCCCCAACTGGGCTCCTCTACTGATCATCCAGAAAGGAAACATAGTAACGTCCAAAATCCTCGTCGAACTCCCACTTGAGTTCGGTAGCGTCCCCTACATCTGGTTTTGGAAGTATCTGTGAGTCATGGGGACTCAGCAATCTCACACCCTCGCAATCAAGACTATTTAAGCCTAAAGGTAGGAAAGGGTAGTGTGGTGGAGCTGCAGCAAGCACTAGCATATATGGTGGCTAACTCACGCAAAAGAGAGCGAGAAGAGAAGCAAAGCACGGTCATGAACTAGAAGTGATCAAGAAGTGGTCCTGAAACTACTTACTTTCAAGCATAACACAAGAACCGTGTTCACTTCCCGGACTCCGCCGAGAACAGACCATCACGGCTACACACGCGGTTGATTCATTTTAATTAAGTTAGGTGTCAAGTTTTCTACAACCGGACATTAACAAATTCCCATCTGCCCATAACCACGGGCACGGCTTCCGAAAGTTCAAAACCCTGCAGGGGTGTGTAACGCCCTCGATGCGGCTATATCTCTCACGTGTCGAAGCACGACTTAGAGGCATAACCGCATTGAAAGCAATGTCGCAAGTGAGGTAATCTTCACAACAACCCATGTAATACAATAAGGGAAAAGGATACATCGCTGGCTTACACTAGCCACGTCACACAAATAGCATAAATATCATTACATTCATCCAAATACACTCAAGGTCCGACTACGGAACCAAAATGAAGATAAACCCCAAATGCAACATAGTCCCTGATCGCCCCAACTGGGCACCACTACTGATCATCTGGGAAAGACAGATAGTATCGTCCTGAGTCCTCATCGAACTCCCACTTGAGCTCAGTCGAATCACCTAGAGCGGTATCATCGGTCCCTGCATCTGGTTTTGGAAGGAATCTGTGAGTCACGGGGACTCAGCAATCTCACACCCTCGCGATCAAGACTATTTAAGCTTATAGGTAAGATAAAGGTATGAGGTGGAGCTGCAGCAAGCGACTAGCATGTATGGTGGCTAACATATACGCAAAAGATAGCGAGAAGAGAGAGCAAAGGCACGGTCGAACAACTATGATCAAGAAGTGATGCTAGAACAACCTACGTCAAGCATTACTCCAACACCGTGTTCACTTCCCGAACCTCGCCGAGAAGAGACCATCACGACTACACACGCTGCTGATGTATTTTAAATTAAGTTAAGTTTTAGGTTATCTACAACCAGACATTAACAAATTCCCATTTGCCCATAACTGCGGGCACGACTTTCGAAAGTTCAAATCCCTGCAGGGGAGTCCCAACTTAGCCCATCACAAGCTCTCACGCTCAACGAAGGATATTCCTTATCCCAAGACAATCCAATCAGACTCGGCATCTCGGTTACAAGACATCTCGACAATGGTAAAACATGTCCAGCAACACCATCCGAATGTGCCGACAAATCCTGATAGGAGCTGCACATATCTCGTTCTTAGGGCACGCCAGATAAGCAATTCCTTACAACTAAAACCAGCCCTCGAGTTTCCCTGAGGTGGTGCTGCAAGGGGCTCTAGTTTGGACCAACACTCAGAGAAGCACTGGCCCGGGAGTTTAATAAAGATGACCCTTGGGCTCCGGAAACCCAAGGGAAAAAGAGGCTAGGAGGCGAATGGTAAAACCAATGTTGGGCATTGCCGGAGGAGTTTTATTCAAGGCGAACTGTCAAGGGGTTCCCATTATAACCCAACCGTGTAAGGAACGCAAAATCAAGGAACATAACACCGGTATGACGGAAACTAGGGCGGCAAGAGTGGAACAAAACACCAGGCATAAGGCCGAGCCTTCCACCCTTTACCAAGTATATAGATGCATTAATATAAATAAGAGATATTGTGATATCCCAACAATAACATGTTCCAACAAGGAACAAACTCCAATCTTCACCTGCAACTAGCAACACTATAAGAGGGGCTGAGTAAAGCGGTAACATAGCCAAACAACGGTTTGCTAGGACAAGGTGGGTTAGAGGTTTGACATGGCAATATGGGAGGCATGATAAAGCAAGTGGTAGGTATCACAACATAGGCATAGCAAAAGAGCGAGCAACTAGCAAGCAAAGATAGAAGTAATTTCGAGGGTATGGTCATCTTGCCTGAGATATCGCAAAGGAAGAAGAACGAGTCCATGAAGAAGACAAACGGACAAAGCCGAACAGATCCTCACAACTCCGGAACGAAACCGAAGCTAACGAGAGAAGAAAATCGGAAAGAAGCAAGCAACAAAGTAAACAACCATCACATAAACATGGCATGATGCACAATCAAGTATGATGCATGTCCGGTTTAAATATGCATGGCATGGCAAAGTGCACAAACAAAACTACAAGTTAAGTGGGGCTCAATATGCAACTCCGTTGCATATTGATGGAACACCACATCAATTATTTAGTTCAATCTCGGTTAGGTACTCAACAATATTAAATGTTGGTTAACATGACAAGAGGTGAAGCATAACAAAACTATACCATTTAAACAATTTAAATGGGGCCGGATATAACAAACAACAAATCTGGTAAATCCCCATATGCATTAACAATTTAATGCAACAACAATTTTTAAGCATTTTAATTGTTGTTATCATGTTGCAGATGGCATGAATCAAGTTTATGAAATTTTTATGAAAATGTTGATAAGAGCATATTAAGAAGCATTTGTCATCGTGGCGGAAATGAAAAGGGGTGCCACGGCAATGATAACAAAACGGTGCCATGGCAACGTCCTGGTTTCCGGTAACTCGATTGAGATGCCGGTGCAAAAGGAAAAGTGACGGGGGCGTGTCATGCAAGGATGGTGGGGTGCTCCCGGATACTGGGTCCCCATGGGTTAGCGGCAAAAGAGGAGGATCGAGCAAGTGACAACTCGGGCATGGTGCAAACATAGGGTGCAACTCATACATCACACAACATGCATTTGTTCCACGGGTCATCGTCTCGGCGGTTATACCTTTTGGAGCGTGCATTATCGGAATGGATCAAGTTCGAAGCGGAGATGGGGAAGTAGATGTTCTCGGGACTTTCGTAGTGGAAGTAGTCGTTCTCTCATGCTCTAGGGTCGACGGTAGATGTTCTCGCAATCTCGGCGATGGTAGTGGTACATGTTTATCGGTAGTCGAACATGACGATCCGGAGAGGGTACTTGGCAACATGCACGTCGTCGGTAGTTGTACACAATCGTTGTCGGACTTGACGGGTCCGATGCCTTCGGACGTAGTGGTACATGTTCGTTTTTTCGGAGAGGTACTTGGCGTTCTTCGGTCATAGGTACTTGACGTTTTTGCTACCCGGGTCTTCGGCGACGGTCGTTGTACACATGATGTTGGGGTACTTGTCAGTCCAGGTCTTGACGGAGTAGATGTACACGTTGTCGGGGTACTTGTCGCATTCCGGTTTTGTAGTCGTGCTAGGCAACGGCGCGGCATACTTGGTGATCCAAAACGAAGCAGAACAAAGGTCCCGGTTACAGTCTTATTTTTCTAGACTTGGGTGGACATCGAGTCTCGCGGGGATCTTGCAGAGGCGCGTCCTCCTGCCTGTTCGAACAAGGCAGAGGCGGGGCAGGGCTTGCCGCGGTGCGAGATCCACCTAAGATGAAGAGGGCGGCCACGGGACTCGCGGATCCGGCAGGTGGCCATCCAACCTGGCCGGTGGCAGATGAGGGAGCAGCGGCCTAGCGAGCTTGAGGCCATGACAGAGGAGGGGAGGCTGCAGGGGCGCGAGGCTTGAATGTCGACTCCAGGGAAACTCGGGGCAGGGGAAGCAGCCACCATGGGGACCGGGAGGAGCTCGGCTCTCCTCAGGCATTGCAGGCTGCTGGTGGAGGACACACGCGAGCGAGGTGGCTCCTGGATGGCGTAGAGGAAGCAGAGGACGGCTCGGGTCCGGCGACGAAGGAGGACGACATGATGTGGACATGGACGACGGTGAGGCGACTGAAGATGGTGGTGGCGCGGGAGGCCGGGCGTGGCGCCATGGGAGGTGACGACGCAGAGGAGGGGAGGCCCAAGGTGCGCTGCTGGGAGGCCCCTTCCATTTTCCTCTTTTCTGAAACTTTGAATCTCCAAGTTTAGAAAAGGAAAAGGTTAGGGAGTTTTGAAAAGAATTAGGCTAAGAACAAAATATCCCTGGACATCAGGAATTATGTAGCATTTGAATAAAATGCTCTGGTAATTTTAGAGACGGCAAATTCAAACAAGTTTGAAAATAATTCAAGCTTGAATAAATCCTTAGCCCAACCAAAACACTTCCAAAAGACTTGAAAATTGGAGGAGGTGGTCCTGGCATGGTGTAGGGAATAAATAAATTTAGTGAACATTAATCTGGAGCAGAAAATGTCACTAGAGAAATAATTGAAAGAAAGGGAAAAGGAGAAGTTTGGATGGGATAGAAACTTGGGGTGAACTTGATGAATTGTTGCTGGTATGTGCATGGAACAAAAATGAGGTGGAGATAAGAATAAGAGGGGTTCACACAAGAACACACAACAAAACTTAAATATGCAAAACAAGGCATGATGATCATGATGCAATGCAATAGAATGGCAAGAGGCACATCACATCATGAAGCATAGAACAAAGCAAGGATAGTGCAATGCAATATAATATAAGATGAACATGATGCAAGAAGCAAAATGACAAGGCACTCAACATGATCATGGCATAAACATATAAGAATGAAATATGCAAAACAATTATGATAATGCAACAAACATAATAAACACACGACAACAACTACAAAATAAAATAAAATGGAAGGCAACTGGAGCATCGGTCTCGGGGCGTTACAGGGTGTCCCAACTTAGCCCATCACAAGCTCTCACGGTCAACGAAAGACATTCCTTCTCCCAGGAAGACCCGATCAGACTCGGAATCCCGGTTACAAGACATTTCGACAATGGTAAAACAAGACCAGCAAAGCCACCCGAATGTGCCGAAAAATCCTGATAGGAGCTGCACATATCTTGTTCTCAGGGCACAATGGATTGTCCAAACTTCCGGTAGGCCAGCCCAGAGTTGCCCCTGGTGGCCACCGGCGGCTGACAAGCTGGACCAACACTCAGAGGAGCACTGGCCTGGGGGTTTAAAATAAAGATGACCCTTGAGTCCGCGAAACCCAAGGGAAAAAGGCTTAGGTGGCAAATGGTAAAACCAAGGTTGGGCCTTGCTGGAGGAGTTTTATTCAAGGCAAACTGTCAAGGGGTTCCCATTATAACCCAACCGCGTAAGGAACGCAAAATCAAGGAACATAACACCAGTATGACGGAAACTAGGGCGGCAAGAGTGGAACAAAACACCAGGCATAAGGCCGAGCCTTCCACCCTTTACCAAGTATATAGGTGCATTAAAGTAAACAAGATATAATAATGATATCCCAACAAATATCCATGTTCCAACATGGAACAAACTCCATCTCCACCTGCAACTAGCAACGCTATAAGAGGGGCTGAGCAAAGCGGTAACATAGCCAAACAATGGTTTGCTAGGAAAGGTGGGTTAGAGGCTTGTCATGGAAATATGGGAGGTATGATATAGCAGGTGGTAGGTATCGCGGCATAGCAATAGATCGAACAACTAGCAAGCAAAGATAGAAGTGATTTCGAGGGTATGGTCATCTTGCCTACAAAGTTCTCAGAGTTGTCGAAAGCTTGATCCTCGTAAGCATACTCAACAGGTTCCTCGATCATGTACTCGTCTCTCGGCTCTACCCAAGGCAAGAACACAAGAAAAGGGCCAACAATCAATCACGGTGCAATGCACAAACAACATGATGCAAAACATGGCATGATATGCGGGATGTGATATGCAATGCATATGCGTGCTTCGGAAAGGAAAGATTGAACCAGGAATCAACTTGGAAAACCAAGTGTGCCGCTGGAAAGATGAGATGATTTCGGTCGAAATCGATATAAAGATCACCGGAGTCGGATGCACGGTTTGCAAATGGCAAGCGAAACAAGAAAGGCACAATTCTGCGATTAACAGCACGATGCCATCTAGAATGCAACAAGAAACTAATCTACTGAACTCCAACATAGCAACAAAGCACATGGCAGTAATCTACTCAAGATGCTTAAAAAAAGATGAACACTGAGCTACGGCTAAATCACACAAGAGCAGGTTCAAACAAGCATGGCAAAAGTGCAAAAGATATCAGCATCACAGACTTCGTGAAAATACTAACATGCCAGGAATTAACATCAGGAAGCAATGTTTAGAGCAACCAAACAACATGCTACAGTAATATATCCTAGCAAACAAAGGCATGGTATGAATCTACTCAAAGCATAGAACAGAAGTCCCTTACTGACCATAAGCCAAAAAGGCACAGAAGATATGATGGCACCCATGTAAACATAGCAAGTTTCGTTAACAGATTCAGACTTAGCAGAAAACTGAGCATGGCAAAACATAGTTAAGAAGGCATCTTTGCGAGCTTGATTCACTCACCACAAGGCATTGCATGACAAGATAAGCATATAACCAGCAAGAAGACATGATCAAGAAGCTAACCAAGGCAATAACAAGTTTATAGAATGCTTGGATCAACTACAACATCCATGAAAAAATTGATTAACATGTAAACAATCTGCTAGGAACATTTTATAGCAAAAGTACAGCAAGATTAAGTCATGCTAGGGTACTCCATAATTGCAAACAGGGGCATGGATGGATAGAGCACAACCATATGTCCAAATCATCATTACTGAAGCAACTCAAATAAAGCATGGATCTCACCATAGCAACATGAATACATGGCATAAAAATAATAGCAGAGCAATGACTTAGTGAAATTCTAAGTCTCTGAAATCAGCAATATCACGAGAGCTACTTTGCATGCTTGTGCTAGTCACCACATAGATCACAAAAATACATGGCATACACCCCTGTAAATATGGCATGGCATAGACAAAAAAACATGTAGAGCTCATGCCCATATGCAGCACACAAAAAATGTAGCAAAAATGACAAATCCTCATAAACTGCTAAGAATCAGCACCTAACAATTTATAGCACTCTTGCATAAACGATTTGGGCATCAAGATGGAGTCAAACAAGCATGACACAATGGAACAAAATAAGAGCACATCATGATGAACATTTTGATATATCATGCACACAAAACGAATCTACGGATGAGGAGTTATGGCATGTTGAACAGGGCTAAAAAATATAGCAGAAAAGACTTGGAGGAAAAAGAGGGGGGGGTAGACCTCCAGATCTAGGGTTCGGTGGCACGGCTTCCGATGTTCGCCGGAGGACGGCCGGAATAGCACCGGAGATGGGGGAGACGGCCGGAGAGGAGGGAAGGCGGCCGGATCTCGCCGGATCTGGGTCGGGGAAAGCGGAGGCGGCGTCGGCGGCACCGTGCGGTGGAGCCCCGGTGGCCGACGCCGCGGTCCGGGTCGGCGGCCGGTGATGGGCGGAGCGGCGGAGCACGGCGGGAAGGCGCGGAGGTCGGGCAGTGAGGTGCTAAGCGCGGCGAGGGAGGATGGCGGGGCGGCGTGGCTGTGGTGGCAGAGGAAGGCGGCGGAGCTCGCCGGACGACGACGGCGAAGCTCGCGGCGGCGGGGTCGGCGAGGGAGACCGGGCGGCGAACATGGCGGCGGTTGCGGGCCCGGCGAGGCCCGGTTCGGCCCCAGGGCAGGCCTGATCTAGGCCCCGGGTGGCGGCGATGTGGGTGCGGTGGAGGCGACGTGGCGCGATCTGATTGGTCGAGGGCGGCAGTGGACGCGTCCGGTGGCGGCGGGGGAAGTTTAGCTAGGGTTTGACCGTGAATTTTTGGAGAGGGGATCACCTATTTATAGATAGAAGGAGGTGGGAGTGTGCAAATGAGGTGTAGTTTTCGACCACGCGATCATCATCCAATGGTGAAGGACATGGAAGAGGTTTGGAAGGGTTATTGGGCCGTTTTGGAGGCGTGTTGGGCTGCAACACACACGAGGCCTTTACGGTTCCCCGATTAACCGTTAGAGTATCAAAGGGACTCCAAATGACACGAAACTTGACAGGCGGTCTACAGGCGGTGTACTAAGGCCGCTTGGCAAATCTTGGTCCATTCCTAGAAAGTTTAACACCCACTCATGAAAAGAGGCAAAAGGGGGCGCTGGGTGCAAGTAGGAGTGCCGGATTGAGAAACGAACAACGGGGAAAATGCTCGGATGCATGAGACAAACACGTATGCAAATGTGATGCATATGATGACATGATATGAAATGCATGACATGAACAAAATGCAAAATGAAAACAAAACCCAACCATGAAGGGAAAATCATATCGCATCTCCGGACAAGGCAAGAGTCGGAGTTACAAATATGGAAAGTTGTATCCGGGGCGTTACAATATGAACCATAGAGAAGTTGGAATACAGTAGGTTTAACACCAATATAAATAAAGAATGAGTTCATTATAGTACCTTAAAGTGGTGGTTTATTTTCTTATACTAACAGAGCTCATGAGATTTTATGTTGAAGTTTTGTGTTGTGAAGTTTTCAAGTTTTTGGGTAAATATTTGATGGATTTTGGAATAAGGAGTGGCAAGAGCCTAAGCTTGGGGATTCCCAAGGCACCCCAAGGTAAAATTGAAGGACAACCAAAAGCCTAAGCTTGGGGATGCCCCGGAAGGCATCCCCTCTTTCGTCTTCGTCTATCGGTAACTTTACTTGAAGCTATATTTTTATTCACCACATGATATGTGTTTTGCTTGGAGCATCTTGTATGATTTGAGTCTTTGATTTTTAGTTTACCACAATCATCCTTGTTGTACTGACGTTTTGGGAGAGACACGCATGAATCAGAGTTTATTAGAATACTCTATGTGCTTCACTTATATCTTTTGAGCTAGATAATTTTGCTCTAGTGCTTCACTTATATCTTTTTAGAGCACGGTGGTGGTTTTATTTTATAGAAATTATTAATCTCTCATGCTTCACTCATATTATTTTGAGAGTATTTTAGAACAGCATGGTAATTTTCTTTGGCTATAAAACTAGTCCTAATATGATGGGCATCCAAGATGGGTATAATAAAAACTTTCATATAAAGTGCGTTGAATACTATGAGAAGTTTGATTCTTTATGATTGTTTTGAGATATGAAGATGGTGATATTAGAGTCATGCTAGTAGAGTAGTTGTGAATTTGAGAGATACTTGTGTTAAAGTTTGTGATTCTCATAGCATGCACGTATGGTGAACTGTTATGTGATGAAGTTGGAGCATGATCTATTTATTGATTGTCTTCCTTATGAGTGGCGGTCAGGGACGAGCGATGGTCTTTTCCTACCAAATCTATCCCCCCTAGGAGCATGCGCATAGTACTTCGTTTCGATAACTAATAGATTTTTGCAATAAGTATGTGAGTTCTTTATGACTAATGTTGAGTCCATGCATTATACGCACTCTCACCCTTCTACCATTGCTAGCCTCTCTAGTACCGCACAACTTTCGCCGGTACCATAAACCCACCATTTACCTATTATGGCATTTCCATAGCCATTCCGAGATATATTGCCATGCAACTTTCCACCGTTCCGTTTATTATGACACACTCCATCATTGTCATATTGCCTTGCATGATCATGTAGTTGACATTGTATTTGTGGCAAAGCCACCATTCATAATTCTTTCATACATGTTACTCTTGATTCATTGCACATCCCGGTACACCGCCGGAGGCATTCACATAGAGTCATATTTTGTTCTAAGTATCGAGTTGTAATTCTTGAGTTGTAAGTAAATAAAAGTGTTATGATCATCATTATTAGAGCATTGTCCCAGTGAGGAAAGGATGATGGAGACTATGATTCCCCCACAAGTCGGGATGAGACTCCGAACAAACAAAAAGAGCCCAAAAAAGAGAGGAAAAAAACAAAAAAATGAGAGAAAAAGAGAGAAGGGACAATGCTACTATCCTTTTTACACACTTGTGCTTCAAAGTAGCACCATGATCTTCATGATAGAGAGTCTCTTATTTTGTCACTTTCATATACTAGTGGGGATTTTCGTTATAGAACTTGGCTTGTATATTTCAATGATGGGCTTCCTCAAAATGCCCTAGGTCTTCGTGAGCAAGCAAGTCGGATGCACACCCACTTAGTTTTTTTGTTGAGCTTTCGTACATTTATAGCTCTAGTGCATCCGTTGCATGGCAATCCCTACTCACTCACATTGATATCTATTGATGGGCATCTCCATACCCCGTTGATACGCCTAGTTGATGTGAGACTATCTTCTCCATTTGGTCTTCTCCACAACCATCCCTCTATTCCACCTATAGTGCTATGTCCATGGCTCACGCTCATCTATTGCGTGAAGATTGAAAAAGTTTGAGAACATAAAAAATATGAAACAATTACTTGGCTTGTCATCGGGGTTGTGCATGATTAAATATTTTGTGTGATGAAGATAGAGCATAGCCAGACTATATGATTTTGTAGGGATAGCTTTCTTTGGCCATGTTATTTTAAGAAGACATGATTACTTTGTTAGTATGCTTGAAGTATTATTGTTTTTATGTAAATATTAAACTTTTGTCTTTAATATTTCGGATCTAAACATTCATGCCACAATAAAGAAAATTACATTGATAATTATGTTAGGTAGCATTCCATATCAAAAATTCTGTTTTTATCATTTACCTACTCGAGGACGAGCATGACTTAAGCTTGTGATGCTTGATACATCTCCAACGTATCTATAATATTTGATTGTTCCATGCTATTATATTATCTATTTTGGATGTTTAATGGGCTTTAATATGCTCTTTTATATTATTTTTGGGACTAACCTATTAACCGGAGGCCTAGTACCAATTTTTGTTTTTTTGCCTATTTTAGAGTTTTGCAGAAAAGGAATACCAAACGGAGTCCAAACGGAATGAAACCTTCGCGGTGATATTTCTTGGACCCAGAAGACGTGGAGTCGAAGTCTGGAACTCCACGAGGAAGCCACGAGGCAGGAGAGCGCGCCTAGGGGGGTAGGCGCCCCCCACCCTTGTGCCCCCCTCGTAGCTCCACCGACGTACATCTTTCGCCTATATATACTCTTATACCCTAGAAACATCGGGGAGAGCCACGAAACCACTTTTCCACTGCCGCAACCTTCTGTACCCATGAGATCTCATCTGGGGGCCTTTTCCGGCGATCTGCCGGAGTGGGAATCGATCATGGAGGGCTTCTACATCAACACCATTGCCTCTCCGATGAAGCGTGAGTAGTTTACCACAGACCTTCGGGTCCATAGTTATTAGCTAGATGGCTTCTTCTCTCTCTCTTTGATTCTCAATACAAAGTTCTCCTCGATGTTCTTGGAGATCTATTCGATTTAATACTCTTTTGCGGTGTGTTTGTCGAGATCCGATGAATTGTGGATTTATGAACAAGATCATCTATGAATATTATTTGGTTCTTCTCTAAATTCTTATATGCATGATTTGATATCTTTGCTCTAAGTGCATTTAGTGCGCCTTAGCGATTTTGGTGTATTGAAGACTTATAGGTTAAGGGACTGATGCGTTTGTGAGTATACACAGGTCTATTAGTCTATGAGGAGTTTGATATTTACAGAGAAAGTCGACCCCTAAAAATGAAGTTCTTCGACTGAAGACTTTGGATTTTTGAAGACTTTCTGAAGACTTTGAAAGTGAAGAAATTGGTGTGATCTCGAAGACTTGGTATGCATTCAAGGAACATGAAGCATGAAGACTTTTGTTTTCGTAGTTTCATTTTATCTTTCTTGAGTCATAGGAAACACCGTACTGTTAAAGGGGGTCGAGGAAATACTAAGGAAAAATTTCCAAGTGATGCTCAACTCAAATCCTACACCTACCAATCCCTTCGAGTGAAGCCATTGGAAATCTCATACAACTTAGTAAATTTCTTTAGTGACAGAGACGAAGTTCTTCTGGTCTCTGAGGAATTTGTTCTGACTGAGGAGTTAGGAATTCGCTAGTGCAGATTGCCTACACAGTGAGGAACATGATAGCCCTGAGGAATTTGATACCGAAAATTCCGACCGTTGCTGTGCTATGCGCCAGTTGTCCCAAAATATCTACCCACCTAACGGTCATATCATTGAAGGGCATTTATGTCTTATCATGTCGGGCTGCTCCCTAGGCTATAAATAGCCGCCCCCTACAACCACTAGCTGGTTGGCTACTTCAAGAAAAACTGACACTTGTCATTTGAGAGCATCCCATCCTCTGAGGACTTTGAGTGAAAATCATCAGGTGAGGAAAACCCAAACCCAAACACCTACAAACCCAAAGTGATTGAGCATCACTGAAGAGATTGATCCTGCGTGGATCCGACGCTTGTTATCTTTGAAGATTGTGCATCTTTCGGACGGTTAGGCGTCATGGTCTAGAGCATCCAAGATGAAATTGTGGATCGCCGAGTGACCAAGTCTGTGAAGGTTTGGAAGTCACCTAAAGACTTACCACGAGTGATTGGGCGAGGTCTGTGTGACCTTAGATCAAGGGGAATATGGTGAGGACTAAGTGTCCTGAGTTGCGTGTTCAGGACTGGGTGTCTGGGACTGTGTGTCCTCAGGTTTAAATACCTAGCCGCCCTAACCAGATGTACATCTGTCACAACAGTTGGAACTGGTCTACCAAATCATTGTCTTCACCGAGCTAAGTGGTTCCATTTCCTCAACCCTTCCATTTTCTCATTTATGTGTTGTGTGCTTGTTCATATCTGTTTGAAGACTTTGACTGAAGACTTTCTCCATTTCCTCAGCTCAAATTTCTTCAGTATGTTTGTCTTCATTCTGTTTATCCCGTGTTTACGCTTTCTATACTATGTGCTTGTTTTCATTTCATCATGAAGATGATGCTCATGCTCTGTTACGTGTACTTCTAAGTACTTATTCCGTTGCAAGTAGTTCTCTTAGGAATTTCCTCACCCTGAAATTCCTCAGTGAAGAATTCATAAAAATCGCCTATTCACCCCCCTCTAGTCGACTTAACGCACTTTCAATTAGTATCAGAGCAAGGTACTCCCTTGTTCTGTGTGCTTTTGGTTTAACCGCCTGGAGTTTTAGTTATGTCGACCGCAGGTATGATCAAGGTTTCTGCTGGGTGTCCTACCTTCGATGGGACGAACTACCCCTACTGGAAGAATAAGATGCGCATGCATCTTGAGGCAATTGACAATGATCTCTGGTACGTTGTGGAAAATGGCGTTCCCTCTGTCACTCCTACCATCAATGCTCCTGATGTGAAGAGATTCAAGCAACTCGACTCGCAAGAGAAGAACATCATATGTGGCCATCTGAGCAAAGGGCAGTATGGCAGAGTGAGTGCTTTGGAGACAACAAAGCTTATCTGGGACATGCTGTCCAAGGTCAATGAGGGGTCTCAACACAGCGTGACTCTCAAGTTGACGTTCTTCGCAATCTCTTCAACCGCTTCAAAAGACTCGACAATGAAAATGTTCAGCAAACCTTCGATCGCCTCACTGACATCTCAAATGAGCTTCAAGCACTTGGTGCCACTGATATCACCGACCATGAGGTGGTGAAGAAATTGCTGAGATCACTTGATTCCTCATTTGATACCTTGTCATTGATGATACAAGAACGTGGAGACTATAAGTCACTTGATCCCGCTGATATACTCGAGAGACTAAACACTCATGAGTTCCAGCTTGATGAGAAGAGAGATCTCTATGGACCAAGTTATGGTAGATCACGAGCTCTGAAGGCCAAGGCAGTGTCTGAATCTGAGGTGAAGATTCTGGCAGCAGCCTTGGTGACCCTGAAGAACTGAGCCAGGAGCTAGCAATGCTCGTGATGAAATTCCAGAAGTTCTCAAGACGTGGTCGCTTTGGTAAATCCTCAAGAAATGGTGACTTGAGATCAGATTCCTCGTCCCATGATTACAAGAAGAGACTTTGTCACAAATGCAAGAAACCAGGACACTACATTCAAGATTGTCCTCAGTGGGAAAAGGAATCAAAGTAGAAGAAGTACAAGGATTATAGTTCAGATGATTCAAAGAAGAAGAAGAAATCTTCAAAGTCCTCGTCATCAAAATCTTCAAGGTACTCATCTCACAAGAAGAGCAGCTCCAAGAAGGCTCGGGCATTCATTGGCAAGGAAATGGACTCTGAGGCTGAATCTGAGGAAAATGAGGAAGAGGAGGAATCTGAGGAGCCAGACTCTGGTGTAGCGAGCCTAGCCCTCGCTATCGCGTTCGTCAGCAAGTCCATCTTCAACTATGAAGAAAAGGACCTCCCCAACACTACTGATGACGGTGATGAGGACTATGCTCCCACCTATTGCTTCATGGCAAAATTCTAAAGGTACTCCAATATCCCTCCTCTGAATCTAGTGAGGATGAATCTGATGAAAAACTCAAACCCAGCTATTCTAAACTTGCTAAGATTGCTGTGAAACTACAAAAGGCTCTAGAAAAGGTTCAAAACATGCTAGATAAAAGCGATGATATGTTGGGCGAGGAAATGGATCGCACTAAAATTTTGACTGAAAATCTTCAAAGACTTTAGTCCAAGTTTGACAATCTTCAAGGTCATCATAACACTCTCCTATCTGATCATGAGAAGCTTTCTTATGAATTTCTTCAAAGAAAGTAAGATATTGAGTAGTTAAGAGTGAGTTATGAAGATCTTTAGAAGGAGCGTGATTCAGTACTTTCTCAACAGATCAGCGCTACTCAGGATGAATTTGTTCCTCCATGTTTGAAGTGCATTGAACATGAAACTACTAATTCTTCACCTGAATGCTCAAATACTTCAATTGCTGCAAATTCTTTAACTGCCTCTGCTATCACTAATTCCTTAGCTGAGGACATTACGAGTATCACTGATGATGCAGGGCTGAAGGAATTGTATATGACATGCATGTACAAAAGCTTCAAAGGGCATCGGGCTCATTGTGACGTGCTTAAAAAGCAGATCCTCAATAGAAACCCTAGGAAAGAGGGTATTGCCTTTGAGAGGAAACTCAATGCTGATGGGACCTACTAGAAACCTAAGCAGTATCCCAAAACCTCATGGGTTGCTGCAAAGCGACCTTCAGTGGATCCATCTACTTTATCTGGCTTTACATGTGAATCTTCATATTCTTTTGATGAGTCATTTGACTCCAATTATAAATTGTTCAAAAATCAGAATGGTGAAGTATTTGCTAGATATGTTGGCACTAACTGCAGGAATGGTCCTCCTATGAAGAAAATCTGGGTTCCCAAAAGGTGCCTTGAAAATCTTCAGGTGAATGTCATCATGATCCCACCTGTGAAGAATAGGAACCCCAGATCAAATTCTTCATATGGATCAAATTCTTCATACATATCAAAGTCCTCATATGAGCATCATCGTGCTAACCCGTCTGTTTCGCAGGGAAGATCTAAGGATTATGGATATGTGCATTATTCTTCAAATCATTATGTTCATAAATCCTCGAAGAATTTCTCTGCTTACTCTTATGCTTACCCTAATCCCTCTTATGTGAAACGAAGTGGATTGACATCTATGCCACCTTTCTCTTATGGAGCTCGCAGAATGATGAACTCTTTGCCACCCCTTCAGATGTGGGTGGTGAAGAACAAGAACGAATCTCTTATGCAAGGTTAGGTCTCCAGACGAACTTAATCGTCTAAAGAATTTGCTGGAGACCTGAATATGCTTGAAAGGACGCATGATAATCATGAAGAAATGAATTTTCATTTCTCACGTCCTCATACTGCTTTATCTGTTCTATTGCTTGATGAAATTGATCTGATGAAATTGATATCATATTCTTCACTAATGAAGTATATGAGTTCATAAGTTGCACTAATTCATCCGCAGGATGATCAACCCAAAGCCACTGAGTGGGTCCTCGATAGTGGATGTACAAATCACATGACTGGTGACAGTAGCTTATTGATGGACTCTGCTTTATCTCCATCACATCTGAAGCATATCACCTACGCTGACAAAGGCAAAAGCAAGGTATTGGGTCTAGGTAAGGTTGCAATCTCAAAGGATCGACACATGGACAAAGTCATGCTTGTCGAGTCCTTAGGGTTCAACCTCATGTCTGTCTCAATGGTTTGTGATCTTGATATGGTTGTTGTCTTTGGCAAGTATCGTTGTGTTGTGATCATGGAAGCTGACAATTCCAAAGTCTTCGAAAGCTTTAGGAGAGGAGATTTGTATATTGTTGATTTCTCTACAGGATCACAACCTGCTACTTGTCTACTTGCAAAAGCTTCAGAAGGCTGGCTATGGCATCAACGACTTGGTCATGCTGGCATGAGGAATCTGCACACGCTCGCGAAGAAGAAGCATGTCATTGGCATTGAGAATGTCAAATTCCTCAAGGATCACTTGTGCGGAGCCTGTGAAGCTGGAAAGATGACCAAGGCCAAGCATCCAGCGAATACTATCATGACTACTACTCGGCCATTTGAATTTCTTCACATGGATCTCTTTGGCCCTACTAACTATGCCACATTTACTAATGCTGCATCCTTATATGGCTTTGTCATTGTTGATGATTATTCTCGATATACATGGGTGCATATCATCACTTACAAAACTGAAGTGCAGGAAGTCTTTAAACGATTTTCCTCGAGGGCTTCAACCAACTTTGGTGTGAAGATCAAGCATATCAGAAGTGATAATGGAACTGAGTTCAACAACACTGGTCTTGATGACTATCTTGACGAACTTGGTATTACTCATGAGTTATCTGCTCCTTATACTCCTCAGCAAAATGGCGTCGTGGAGCGCTAGAACATGACTCTTGTTGAGATGGCCTGCACTATGCTTGATGAGTACAAGACGCCTCCTCACTTCTGGCATGAGGCAATTGATACTGCGTGCCACATCATCAACAAAGTATATCTTCACAAATTCTTCAAGAAGACTGCATATGAACTCCTCAATGACAAGAAACCCAATGTGAGTTATTTCAAAGTCTTCGGTGCTAAATGCTGGATTAGAGATCCTCATCACAGTTCTAAATTTGCACCAAAAGCACATGAAGGTTTTATGCTCGGTTATGGTAAGGACTCGCACACTTACAGAGTCTTCAACACCTATCACCACAAGGTTGTTGAAACTGTAGATGTGCGGTTCTATGAAACTAATGGCTCGCAAAGAGAGCACCTACCTCCTGTGAAAGATGAAATACCTCCTGAGGAATCTATTAAGTTCAAGGCTACTGAGGATGTCATTCCTACCGAAGAATCTGCTGAAGAAGTCATTCCAGAACATGAAGAACGTCATGCTGATGCACCTAAGGAAAATGGTGCTGAAAAAAATGCTGATCAAATTCCTCAACGACAACCCGCTCATCCTCGCGTTGCAAATGAAGTGCAAATTGAGAAAATCATCAGCAAAATCAACATTCTAGGTCCTCTCACATGCTCAAGAGCTTCACAATTATCTAACTTTTGTGGGCACTTTGCTTTCGTCTCTATCACAGAGCCCACTAAGGTAGATGAAGCATTTCTGGAGCCTGAGTGGATTCAAGCTATGCAAGAGGAATTACATCAATTCGAGATCAACAACGTTTGGGAACTGGTCAAATGTACAGATCCTCGCAAGCACAATATCATCGGCACAAAGTGGATCTACCGCAACAAGCAAGATGAAAATGGCCTTGTGGTGAGGAATAAGGCATGACTTGTAGCGCAAGGCTACACACATGTTGAAGGAATTGACTTCGATGAAACTTTTGCACCTGCTACTAGACTTGAAGCTATTCGCATATTACTTGCTTATGCTAACCATCATGATACCATCTTATATCAAATGGATGTGAAAAGTGCATTCCTCAATGGTAAGCTTGAGGAAGAAGTGTATGTTGCTGAACCCCCAGGTTTTGAAGATCCAAAGCATCCTGACAAAGTCTTCAGACTCAATAAGGCCCTCTATGGCCTCAAGCAGGCCCCTCGGACATGGTACGATACTTTGAATGAATTCCTCATGAAGAAAGGCTTCAAACCCGGTTCACTTGACCCAACTCTTTTCACTAAATCTTATGATGGTGAATTGTTTGTGTGCCAAATTTATGTTGATGATATCATTTTCGGCTGTACTGGCCAATGTTATAGTGATGAATTTGCCTATATGATGAGTGAAGAATATCAAATGTCTATGATGGGAGAATTGAAATTCTTCTTAGGTCTTCAGATTTGTCAACAACGCAATGGCATATTCATATCTCAGGAGAAATACCTCAAGGATGTACTGAGGAAATTAGGCATGCAAGATTGCAAAGGAGTCAAAATCCCTATGCCCACAAATGGCCATCTATGCACTGACGAAAATGGTACTAACTTCGATCAAAAGGTATACCGCTCTATGATTGGTTCTTTATTGTACTTATGTGCATCTAGGCCAGATATTATGCTTAGTGTTTGCATGTGTGCCCGATTTCAAGCTACACCGAAGGAATCACACCATAAGGCTGTGAAGCATATTCTTCGATATCTAGCTCACACACCAACACTTAGATTATGGTACCACAAGGGCTCGGCTTTTGATCTCATTGGATTTTTAGACTCTGACTATGCTGGTGATCGTGTGGACCGCAAGTCAACATCTGGCACATGCCATTTCCTCGGACGATCCTTGGTCTATTGGCCCTTGAAGAAACAGAACTGCGTATCACTGTCTACTGCTGAAGCTGGTACATTGCTGCTGGTTCTTGCTATGCTCAACTACTATGGATGAAGCAAACTCTCAAGGACTACGACGTCAATGTGAAGAATGTGCCACTATACTGTGACAATGAGAGTGCCATCAAGATTGCTCATAACCCAGTTAAACACTCGAAGACAAAGCACATTCAGATTCGTCATCATTTTCTTCATGATCATGTGTTGAAGGGCGACATCTCTATTGAGCATGTGAAGACTGAAGAACAGCTAGCCGATATCTTCACTAAGCCCTTGGATGAGAAGAGATTTAGCAAGTTGCGGTGTGAGCTAAATATCCTAGAATCTTCGAATGTTCTTTCAAAAGGACACTCATCCTAACACTTATGTAAAATTGATGACTTAGATGTGCAACACATGAAGAAATGTTTTTCTTCAATCAATGAAGACTAACACTCTAAGTGTGAAGAAATTAACGAAGAATTTGATTCTCAGAACCCTACGACAATTGTACGCGGTGTCTAAAATCATCATTCTTATACGGTGGGTCACGCCACCACCAAAAGTTGAAAATACTCAATCTGAGTTTTTCCTCTCTTTGAAATTCCTCAGTTGTTCTTCAACTTGCATTGTCTTCACTCTTTCCGTCATTTTTTCTTCATTGGCTATATATATACATATGTGAGTTTATGTCCTCTACATCATTCACTTATTGCTATTTCTTCAAGTTGCTTGTTTTGCTAAGTGAATGTGATCGGACCCTTTCCCCCTCTATGCTAAACTCAGCCTAGTCTATTCACAAATTCTTTATGTGCGTTCTATTTGAAACTCGTTCAAAATCTTCACTATGTCCTTGTCAGCTGAAGAAATTGCGAATGGAACTTTAAACTTATCTTATCTGAATTTTCGGCTTTTGCCGCTCAAACTGTTACACATTCCATGATAATACATATCCTTTTCACCCACGATCGCACACGATCGTCACCTCTTAGTACGTGGGTGACACATGTCACACGAATGAGAAGGGTCAGGGGCATGTTCGTCCAATTTCCTCGGGCGAGCAGTTTTTCACTTCGGCTATAAATACCCCTCTCCCTTCCTCACTTCGTTTTTACTCCGCTCGACCTCACTCCCTCGCTCAAGCTCTCAAACCCTAGCGCCGCCGCTACTTCCATCATTGCCGGTGAGGAAGAGCTTCACTGCCTCGACCTCGTCGCCGCTGTACTCATGCCAGCCGCGGATTTCTTCACTCCGCCGCCGCTGTAGTTGTCTTCCTCAGCCAAGTTAGGGCATGGAAGATCTGAACCGACAAGCTTCAAATCTACGCTTCACAGTTCATTGTGTTCTTTGTCAAGGGTAATTAAAAGTTACTTTTACTGCCCTCTTTGATTCAAATGTTTTCTACAAAATCTTCAAAAGGTGTTTATTCCTCAATTCTTCACACACCGGACACCTCCCATAACATCTGTTCTTGATCTGTTTCCCTAAGCAACATTTTTCTTCAAGATTCCTCAATTGTGTGGATTTTTCAATCTGTACAACTCTGAAACCTAAGTCAAAGAATGCTTAGTGAAATTCTTCAAGACTCAATTGGTCAAATTCCTCAAACTTGTTCTTATTGCAAAACCTTCTGAGAACGCATATGAGCTCTCCAAATTCCTCGCAACTATACTCTATTCACAAGTACACATATCCGCTGCTGAATCACCAGGTTCTCATCAACTTAACTCATTTGCAGCGTTCCTTGAAGAAAAGTTGCACACCTCTTCAGAGAATTCCATTTCTCAAATTCCTCAGCTGAAGAAAATGGCCGACGGCAAGAAGCCACAGAAGGGAGGAAAGAGGCCTGAGATCAATACTGCTTTCGAGATTCCTGATGACATATACAAGGATTATTGCACTCCTGATGAGGCCACACATGGAAAGGAGGAAAAAATCAGCGCAAGGTGCGCATACAAAGGATAGAGAGGAGATGGGCACGGGAATGGAGGGAGTACATATATGTTACTCCCAAGTATATGAAGAAATTCTCTCTTAATCCTCCATGCCCAAGACCTCCATTGGCACCTAGCCAAGAAGCTGATCCCACCAGCCTCAAGCATGGTGAGGACTATCCTGATGAATGGGCCAAGCGCCAGGCCAAGCTAGCCAAAGCAGCTAAGGAAGCAGTGAGGAGATTTAATGAAGACTCTGCTGGTGCTACCACTGCTGAGGCCTCTGCAAGCAAGCCAAAGAAGGCCATGTCAAAGAAGCCTGCTCATAAGCCAAGTGCTTCACTCCCAATGCCCTCACGGCCAAGTTCCTCAGCAATGCCCTCAAGGCCAGATTCCTCAAAGCCCTCACGGCCAATTCCTCAAGCTGCTCCATCTCCTCCAAAGTCCTCAGCTCCTCCGTCAATGTAGCGACCCGACCCGAATGGATCAAGTCTCTGTGCTTAAGTGTCATCCCTGGATCGGTATGCTGGCACACACAATACTCGAGGATTTATAACAGAGGTAAATCACATGTATAAAATAACGTAAATACTATTACCTCAATCCAAATAGCGGAAGTAACAAGGTTGTGGATTCCCATCAACACCAACGGCAAAGTTGAGTGTAGAAATCGTAACCCTAACGTATCACTTACTCGTCGTAAGATAATCCTACAACATGAGACGTTGCAGCCACAAAGGGTCAGTACATTGAATGTACTGGCAAATTCACACTGTAGAGCAATGATGAATAATGGCTATCACTACATGCATATATGGCTGGTGGAAAAACTCTAGGGTTATAAGGTTTTTGCGTAAAGCCAATTTTTCCCTACTTCAAAGGAATAAATTTTATTTAACTATCATGGTGGTTGTTAACCATTGAAAATGGTTGATAGCATTCTCAATCCCAATTAAGCATCATCATTAAAACCCAACAAATTATTTAAGTAACATGATGAGATCAACAGGATAATCCAAGAACTAGATACTCAAGATGTCCATAACCGGGGACACGACTAACCATGATTAGTTTGTACACTCTGCAGAGGTTTGCGCACTTTTCCCCACAAGACTCGATCTCCTCCGTTGGATTTCTCGCACTACATGGTGTTTGAGAAACGGATGACCAAGACATAGTCTTTCCGAAGCGCTAGCACCTTACGATCGGGTAGACCGTACCACCTACATCCCCTACATCTGCTAGTCTACCACTGTAAGAGTTCGCACAACTTAGTCAACTATGCTAGAGCCCATAGTAGCTTTTGGCTGCACACGGAAGTTTCTAGTATGAATAATCTCATGATCCCTTGGAGCCTGGGTGGCGGTCCATAAAAAAAACAGGCAATCCTGGTCTACCCAGGTGCCTAGACAGGCAATCCTGGAATACCCAGGTACCTCAATCCATCCAGATGTGTGTTAAAGTTGCCACCTTAAGTAAACCATTAATTAACACTCTCACATCTGTCATGAATACTCTCAAAAACCCAATCCATGTCTACGAGCATAGCATGGCAATGTAAGCATAACGTAATAGTAACTCCCAAGGGTTTTATAACAAACAGGTAATAGGTACTACCTCAAATACTTCCCATCCCACAATTTAATTAGATCCTAATCATGCAATGTTTGAGGACTGATCTAATGCAATAAAACTGGGTATGAAAGGGATATGATCAAAGTGTGAACTTGCCTGCAATGTTGATGAAGATGATTCGCACTCAAAACTCTTGATAGATCTACTCGTCACACTCCGGTCAATCTATCGTAAGCAAGCAATAGTAACCACACATAAGCACTCACTCAAAAGAATAGAAAGATCGAAGAAGACGATTTAGAAAACATCAAAACCAAGCAAATAACTCTTGCAACATAAAACAATTTCTAACAGTACCAAAATTATGTGATTTTGGCCTTATCAGAAAGTTTAGTTCAAGAGCTTCAATTTGCAAAAAGAATCAACTCAAACGGAGTTACGGATAAAAAGATATGATCAAAAGAAGATTCGAATCAAATCTGTTTGAAACAGATTCAAAAAGTTTTCAAAATCTTGTTCAAGTTGGTTTAATTTGTAGAGGGGCTTGAGACGAAGATTTAGGCGTTGGTTTCACTGTGTTTGGACAAATGAGCGAAAAGATACGAAGGTTTTAAGATCAGGGACTAATCTGCGACAAAAATAATCGCGGATAGGTCCCTGTCAAAAAAAAATAAAAAAATAAAAAAATATATTTTTTTACCTTCACTATTCCGGCGACCGCCGCCGGCGGCAGCGGTGGCGGCGCTGCTACAGGGCAAGGGCGGGGCGAAGTGCAAAAACTAGCGCCCGGGGCGGCTTATAAAGGCCTTGGGTGGGAGGAGTCCGGCCCGGGCATGCTGTGTAGGTCGGTTCACTTTTTTTTTAATTTGGAAAGAGGTAAAACAGAGAAAAGAAATATCAAATGGAGTCCAAAAATTATGAAATAAATTTCTGTGGTCTTCTAGAAATATTTACGACTAAGTGAACATTTTTCGGACCAAAATAAATACTTTGGAAAATGCAATTTTTTTCCTAAATTAATAAAATAAACTCCGAATAAAATCCGAAAAAAATCCAATAAAATTATTTTGACTCTAAATTACTTTTCCAATATTTCTCAGGTATTTTTTTTGAGGAAGTCCTATTATCCTCTCTCTTTATTTTATTTTGAGAAATAATCGGAAAGAATTTAATACGGTCAAAATAGATCCAGTTTCATATTTGAATTAAGTTCAAAATGAATTTTAAATAAAACCCCAACTCTCTCATGTTGGTCCTTGAATTGCTTAGGTTTTCTGGATCACCAAATCAAATAAAACAAAATGCATAAAAATAAAGAATGCAAATGAATAATCCATATGGTAACATCCAAATTGAAATTTATTTTCAAAAGGACGTTAAATTGGATTTCTTTGAAACTTCCAACTCATATTTCATATAATTTGAAGAAGTCATTTTATCTTCTCTCATGAAAATCATTGAGTTGCATAAAGTTTATGAATTGGAAATGATTCCAAATTTAATTCAAATATTTTCAAAAACCCTTTTCATTTAATTAAATGGAAGAAGTCATATCATCTTCTCTCTAGGGTTTTGTAGTTGAAAATAATTTGAATTCAGGAGATCATAAAATGCAAATGTGAAAGTTTGGGAATGTCCTTTTATTCCCTCTCATTTAACTTTCAAAAAGCTTCAAATTTCACTCAATTTCACACAAGCAATCAAACAATCAATCAAATCTATCTATTTAATATAAGATTCCAAAATTTAGAATTTTGGGATGTTACAAACCTACCACCCTTAAAATGAATCTCGTCCTCGAGATTCGGAGAGGCTAGCAAGAAATAGGTTAGGTTTGGGGTCTTCTCAAAATCCATCGATCATCTCCGGAGGTCTGGGTTGCTACCACCCTTAGAAGCATGGTTACGGTTCCATCAAAACTCATATATTCCATTCTTATTGTTTGACAGGTCGGTCTTCTCAGATTTTCAGTATAATTCCTTCTCTGGCTCTTCTGTAGCGGCATAACCTTTTCCTCAATTTCTTCTGTCCTTTTATCTTGGTAAGGTTATTCTGAGACTAAGTCTTCTTAGCTGACGGGTCTGGCGCCAATACTAAACAACTATCGATATCTCTTGGGGGTCAACAATTTATGGTTTGTCCTGCAGGAAATGGGTCTGGGTTGAACCTCACCGTATAACCTACGGCTGGCAACAACTATTGTGTACAAGGGTAAAATACTATACCATCCTAAGGTTTAAACAAGGTTTTGATCGTCGTCTCTCTACTATAGGTAAGTCACTCAGATTTACCATCCCATATAGCAAAGCGAATAATAAGAGTAAGTCGGTATGGTGATCAATCCATCCCGCACCCAAATCATTACCTTGTATATGGTTTAGCGAATCTCGCATTCTAACACTCGGTCATCCTCACAAGCATTGCAGAATTTCTCTTGTCAACGAACCACGTTCGGATATATCCATAGATTCTGCAAGCCAAACCAACATCTGTCGTTTCTTCACAACTTTTAGGTTTTGCGTTACTCCTATAAGATCGTCTATTCATAAAATCATATCTTCTTCCAGGGTTTTTCCTTCAGCAAGAGTGTGCTTGCTTCTTGGAAGGTCCTGGAGCCTGTGGGTTATGACTCGTCTCATCACTTGCAATCCTTGAACTTATCATCGGGCAACTGATCATTATTCCAACTTCCAACTTCCTAGTATTCTTAAATCCATCCTATTGTACTGTCCTTCTTCCTTCTATTGGCACCAAACTAGGACATGATTACTCAGACTCATCATGGAATTTCCATTGTTCCATATTTCCAACATCACACCATATCCAATATTAATTCATCTCTTCATCCTCGTGGGATATCCCACATACCAGATAAAAACGTATACTTATGAAGTCCATACTCCACTTCATGGAACATCATTATCCTTTCCAGGGTCAAACGTCCTTATAGGGTACTACCACCCTTAAAATGACACAAACTCATCTATAGACCATATTTCTCATATCCTGGAAAACGGTCAAAATCTTCTTTCACAGAGTAACAACTCATAAGATCCAATCAGTACTAAAGATGCTAACTTTATTGGTCCTCAAATTACTACAATCTCCTCCATAGCACTTCTTCAACTGGGAAACGTGAAACACATCATGAACTCTTGACAGTCCTTCGGGTGACTCCAACTTGTTGGCCACTTCTCCCATACGCTCCAAAACTCGGTATGGTCCTACAAATCTCGGGGCTAACTTTCCTTAACTCCAAATCGTTTAACTCCTCGCAGAGAGGACACAAGAAGACATGCTCTATCTCCAATTTCATAGACTACCTCCTTGCGTTTTTGAGTTTGCATAACTCTTCTGTCTGGACTAAGCTACCTTCAGTCTATCTCGAATCAACTTATCATTTTCTTCTGACTCCTTGATCACATTTGGTCCAAACAACTGGCGGTCTCCAAATTCATCCGACATCAATGGGGTCTGGCTACTTCTCCCATACAAAGCTTCAAAAGGGGCCATCTTCAAACTGGCTTGGTAACTATTGTTATATGAGAACTCCGCGTAAGGTAGATTATCATCCCTACTAGATCCATAATCTAGCGCACACGCTCTCAACATGTCCTCCAGAATCTGATTGACTCTCTCGGTCTATCCATCTGTCTGCGGATGAAAGGACTGATCTCTAGCCTAGTACCAAAGTCTGGTGCAGCTGATTCCAAAACTTTGAGGTAAATTGTGTTCCTCTATCTGATACGATGGTCCTCGGAACTCCATGCAGACATACGATCCTGGTCAAATATATCTTGGCCAACTTCGCACTTGTATAGGTGGTTTTCACTAGGATCAAGTGAGCCACTTTGGTCAAGCGAATAAACTACTACCTAGATAGAATCATATCCCGATCGGGTTCTGGGAAATCCGGTAATGAAATCCATGCCAAGCTTATCCCACTTCCATTCGGGTATCGGCATAGGCTATAGTAATTCCTGCTGGCTTCTGATGCTCTGCCTTTACTCTCTGACATACATCACCTACGACTACATACTCCGCAATATCCTTCTTCATACCAGTCCACCAGAAACGCTCCTTCAAATCCAAATACATCTTGGTGTTTCTAGGGTGAATCGAGTATGGTGAGTCATGAGCCTCCTGAAGTATTAACTTCCTGATCTTTACATTATTGGGCACATATACATGGTCCTCGAACCATAAGGTGTCATGCTCATCATTACGAAAACCTTTGGCCTTTCCTTTACTCATCCTCTCTTTTACCTCAGCAATCTCTTCGTCATCCTTCTGAGCTTCACGAATCTTTCCCAACAATGTAGACTGAACTTCCATTGCTGCAACAAAACCTTTGGGAACAATCTCCAACCGAAGTTCCCTGAGATCCTCGGCTAACTCCTTTGGAAATCCTCCGCTTATGAGGGTATTCGTCCCTGTTTTATTTATGTTGTATCCTATTTCTCCACAAAGCTTGTATGCACAAGGTTTCCTCATATTCTTTCCATAAGGCCTCAACTTCTGGGACACAAGATGAGATCTTTGAAGAGTCAACTTAAAGTATTCCCAAGTGGTTACTCTTTTCCATCCATTGATGGTTTGGTACATCCTCCACCAAGTAGTAGCAACTCTTACAAAGCACTCAAGAGCATGCTGGGTCATATCCTTTCCGGTTATAGTGTTATTCTCCATATGATCTTCCATGTTCTGAATCCATCGGTCTGTCTCCAATTGTCTTATTGGTCTAGAAAAATTACAAGCTCAGCTCCATTCATCCTCTATTGGGTCCATGGGGGGTTGGACAAGAGAGATAGAGAGGGATGCACACCATACACACAAAATTTTGAAAAGACAGATTTTATTTGTGGCTGTCGGAAAAAACATCAAACAAATGACAGCTCACAATCGTCGCATCTAACGTAGGTATATAATAGGGGTTTGGTCTTCTAATGGTCAATAAATCTTCAAAGTCATCAAACTCCTCAAGTCTTGTTCATGCCTTCAATGGCTTCTTTCGATCATGCTTGTCTTCCTCAAATTCTTTTTCTAGATCATCTCTGTTGACGCAAAGTCTCTCATGGCGCCCTTTAATATATTTGGAGTTGCATTCCAAACTTCTTGGTTTCAACGTCCTTGGTATGAACCATGTCCTACTGTCTTTCAGTTCCTGACAAATCTCCGATATTCTCGAGGTTTTACTCCTCCAGCTTGGCAACTTTCAGCTTCTGGGTCCTGAGTTCTTCACAAAATGCCTCCTTATCAAAATACTGCTTCTTGTAGGTCCATCTTAACTTCTTGATGTAATACTCCAGATCCTGGTGATACACCAGCTAAGGTCAAAACATCATCTTGCTGATAGGTGCTCCATCAGCCTTCTACCATCCAATTCTTCCATGCATATGCATGCTTAACTCAGCATGGTGGCAATAGCATAAGCGGGCGATAATACCATCGATAGTCATGTTTCTGCTCTTGTCATTTCCATGAGCTATCTCTCCGTAGTTGATATCTCCTGCCTTAGGGTCCTATTGACAAAACTTTGAGTTTTTAACTCTCCATGCTCCGGTCTTTCTCCGATACACCTTGATCTCGGGTATTGACAACTTCCATAGTATGCCAAGTTCCATAAGGGTAGCCTTCCTAGGTCACACAAATCTGGAAATTCTTCGGAGCCTCCAATTCTCCTAGTCTTCAGAGTCTTCAACAGTTGTAGTTTCCATTATTCCGATGCACGGTAAAATCCTCTTCATTCCGAATGGTCTTAGTTGTCCGATATCTTGTACTTCTCGGAGTGGTCTCACTAGTCGAATCTTTGGGTGGTCAAAAGGGGAAAAGGGATATGGTCTCACTAAAGGGAATATTTGAATAAGCTTAGAAGAGAAGAGAGGTAAAAGATCTTTTTGAAAAAGAAGTTGTAGAGAAAATCTTTCCTATGGGCTTGCCAGTTTCTAGGGTCACGTCCTACAGTCAACATGTGCTCTAATACCATCTTGTAGCGACCCAACCCGAATGGATCAAGTCTCTGTGCTTAAGTGTCATCCCTGGATCGGTATGCTGACACACACAGTACTCGAGGATTTATAACAGAGGTAAATCACATGTATAAAATAACGTAAATACTATTATCTCAATCCAAATAGCGGAAGTAACAAGGTTGTGGATTCCCATCAACACCAACTACAAAGTTGATTGTAGAAATCGTAACCCTAACGTATCACTTACTCGTCGTAAGATAATCCTGCAACATGAGACGTTGCAGCCACAAAGGGTCAATACATTGAATGTACTGGCAAATTCACACTGTAGAGCAATGATGAATAATGGCTATCACTACATGCATATATGGCTGCTGGAAAAACTCTACGGTTATAAGGTTTTTGCGTAAAGCCAAATTTTCCCTACTGCAAAGGAATAAATTTTATTTAACTATCATGGTGGTTGTTAAACATTGAAAATGGTTGACAGCATTCTCAATCCCAATTAAGCATCATCATTAAAACCCAACAAATTATTTACGTAACGTGATGAGATCAACAGGATAATCCAAGAACTAGATACTCAAGATGTCCATAACCGGGGACACGGCTAACCATGATTAGTGTGTACACTCTGCAGAGGTTTGCACACTTTTCCCCACAAGACTCGATCTCCTCCGTTGGATTTCTCGCACTACATGGTGTTTGAGAAACGGATGACCGAGACATAGTCTTTCAGAAGCGCTAGCACCTTACGATCGGGTAGATCGTACCACCTACATCCCCTACATCTGCTAGTCTACCACTGTAAGAGTTCGCACAACTTATTCAACTATGCTAGAGCCCATAGTAGCTTGTGGCTGCACACGGAAGTTTCTAGTATGAATAATCTCATGATCCCTTTGAGCCTGGGTGGCGGTCCATAAAAAAACAGGCAATCCTGGTCTACCCAGGTGCCTAGACAGGCAATCCTGGAATACCCAGGTACCTCAATCCACCCAGATGTGTGTTAAAGTTGCCACCTTAAGTAAACCATTAATTAACACTCTCACATCTGTCATGAATACTCTCAAAAACCCAATCCACGTCTACGAGCATAGCATGGCAATGTAAGCATAACGTAATAGTAACTCCCAAGGGTTTGATAACAAACATGTAATATGTACTACCTCAACTACTTCCCATCCCACAATTTAATTAGATCCTAATCATGCAATGTTTGAGGATTGATCTAATGCAATAAAACGGGGTATGAAAGGGATATGATCAAAGTGTGAACTTGCCTGCAATGTTGATGAAGATGATTCACACTCAAAACTCTTGATAGATCTACTCGTCACACTCCGGTCAATCTATCGTAAGCAAGCAATAGTAACCACACATAAGCACTCACTCAAAAGAATAGAAAGATCGAAGAAGACGATTTAGAAAACATTAAAACCAAGCAAATAACTCTTGCAACATAAAACAATTTCTAACAGTACCAAAATTATGTGATTTTGGCCTTATCAGAAAGTTTAGTTCAAGAGCTTCAATTTGCAAAAAGAATCAACTCAAACGGAGTTACGGATAAAAAGATATGATCAAAAGAAGATTCGAATCAAATCTGTTTGAAACAGATTCAAAAAGTTTTCAAAATCTTGTTCGAGTTGGTTTAATTTGTAGAGGGGCTCGAGACGAAGATTTAGGCGTTGGTTTCACTGCGTTTGGACAAATGAGCGAAAAGATACGAAGGTTTTAAGATCAGGGACTAATCTACAACAAAAATAATCGCGGATAGGTCCCTGTCAAATATATATATATATATATATATATATATATATATATATATATATATATATATATATATATATATATATATATATATATATACCTTCACTATTCCGGTGATCGCCGCCGCTGGCGGCGGCGGCGCTGGCGAGAGGTGGCGGCGCTGCTATAGGGCAAGGGCGGGGCGAAGTGCAAAAACTAGCGCCCAGGGGCGGCTTATAAAGGCCTCGGGTGGGAGGAGTCCGGCCCGGGCACGCTGTGTAGGTCGGTTCACTTTTTTTTAATTTGGAAAGAGGTAAAACAGAGAAAAGAAATATCAAACGGAGTCCAAAAATTATGAAATAAATTTCTGCGGTCTTCTAGAAATATTTATGACTAAGTGAACATTTTTCTGGAGCAAAATAAATTCTTTGAAAAATGCATTTTTTTCCTAAATTAATAAAATAAACTTCGAATAAAATCCGAAAAAATCCAATAAAATTATTTTGACTCTAAATTACTTTTCCAATATTTCTCAGGTTTTTTGAGGAAGTCCTATTATCCTCTCTCTTTATTTTATTTTGAGAAATAATCGGAAAGAATTTAATACGGTCAAAATAGATCCAGTTTCATATTTGAATTAAGTTCAAAATGAATTTTAAATAAAACCCCAACTCTCTCATGTTGGTCCTTGAGTTGCTTAGGTTTTCTGGATCACCAAATCAAATAAAACAAAATGCATAAAAATAAAGAATGCAAATGAATAATCCATATGGTAACATCCAAATTGAAATTTATTTTCAAAAGGACGTTAAATTGGATTTCTTTGAAACTTCCAACTCATATTTCATATAATTTTAAGAAGTCATTTTATCTTCTTTCATGAAAATCATTGAGTTGCATAAAGTTTCTGAATTGGAAATGTTTCCAAATGGAATTCAAATATTTTCAAAAACCCTTTTCATTTAATTAAATGGAAGAAGTCATGTCATCTTCTCTCTAGAGTTTTGTAGTTGAAAATAATTTGAATTCAGGAGATCATAAAATGCAAATGTGAAAGTTTGGGAAAGTCCTTTTATTCCCTCTCATTTAACTTTCAAAAAGCTTCAAATTTCACTCAATTTCACACAAGCAATCAAACAATCAATCAAATCTATCTATTTAATATAACATTCCAAAATTTAGAATTTTGGGATGTTACAGTCAAAATCCTCAGCACTTGTACATCTCGCCACGTGCTAAAGGACAACAGGCATCTCTATTGCCTCAGGAGCTTCTGCTAGTTCTTCAGCTGCACCCAATTCATCAACTGGCCCCTCTCTCCTGAAGACAAAGGCCACTCCTAGATGAGGCTCTCAACCAAGTCCTCACAAGAAGCAGGTCACCTTTCAAGTACCGTCCGAAGATGACGAAGCTGATTATGAGGAACTAGCCGAAATCATCAGAGACAGGCAGCTCAGGGCCGCTAGAGCCAAAGTCAGCAATGTGCCATTGATACTGGATCCGGAGTTGCTCCTAGACTTCATCGACCTATGGCACAAGGATCCAAACACACCTTTGCCGGAGATGAACCTCACTCCTGGTCAAAGTCATGTGCTAACTCACTTCATTGACGAAGAGAAATGGAAATATGAACAGGGGAGGAAGGTGAAGAAAGCGCAATACAAGAAAGAGCGCTTTCTAAAGCGAAACGTTCTGAAGCTTTCACCTAAAGAACTTGTTGCTCTTCAATCTAAGATCAAGCAACTAAATGATGAATTTGATTGCCACTATGCTGACTGGCTTGGTGCCAAAGTCAGATTTGTCAAGATAACTGAGAATTTCACTTCCAATGTTGTAGCCCCAACGCAACAAGAAAATTCTCAAGCTGAGGCATCTGCTCAGCCTACTGAAGGGCATGCCAGCACCGCTGATGAAAATCAGGCTGCTAAAGATTCTCACAGTACCAGGGCTGATGACTGCATTCCAGCCGCTGAAGAAATTGCCAGGGCACCCACTAGTTTTGCGCCTGAAGAAAATGAAGAAGTCAGGGCAACTGCATCTGTTGTACCTGAAGTTGTTGAACCAAATTCCTCTGCTCCTCCTGCACCTACCCCAACTCCGATCCTTCCATCTGCATCAGATGTGAAGAAGACCAAGGCTGCAAAGCGTGCAGTTGTGAAGAAAAGGAAGGCATCAACTGCATCAGATTCTTCAGCTCCGAAGAAGATGAAGCCACTGACTAGCTCTTTTGACAATCCAATTGATGTTGTTCCTGTCTCATCCATGCCATCAAAGGACCTTGTTCCTTTTGATGAAGAATATGAGATCCCAAGTGGATCTGATGATGACATTCCTTTTGTTGCTTATTCAGAGCAGTTGGATGAAGAAATTGAAGCGGATGCAATCCCTTCAACCCCAATAGTCTCATCGCCCATGCCTTAGTTCACTGCTGAAGAGGTCAGCGTTGAAAAAAAGAATGAAGAAGAAGATGTGGACATTGGATGCACAACTCCAGTGTTGAACGGTGACTTTTGGGAAAGTCAGGACCCCAATTCTCCTCTGTTCACACCCCTTCAACAAATTCCTCAGTCCCCTGTAACCACTGAAGTTCAAATGGGATGTGAAGAACCTCATGCCACACCGTCTGTCCATGAAGAGATTCCAGCCACTAGTGCTGAAGAAAATGTTAATGAAGAATTGAAGACCCAGGCTGTCACTGAAGAAGAAGCTGAAATTCCTCAGCCAGTGGATCTTGAGATTGTGATTCCTGAGGTGGTGATGCAATTGACCGATACCTCTCAGCCCAAGCCAAAGGACCCCTTCTCAAAGAAGCAGAAATTCAAGGCTGGTGACTTCTTCGGCAAGCATGTGTTCTTCACAGACTATAACCCTTATGCCTCTGCTCGTCTTAGAAGGAAGCGCTTCTGGACTGCCAGCCAAGTAAACTTTTATTCTTCATTGCTTGTCAACAAGGACAAAGTCTTCGACCATGCGCATATTCCTCACGTGGACATGGAATCACTGCCTTGCTTCACCCCAGTCCTCAATGTGCTTCATGATGCAGGACTGCTCAACTTTTGCACGGATATTTGTGATTGGAATGAAGAGCTGATTCTTCAATTCTATGCAACTCTGCATATGTAACATCTCAAAATTCTAAATTTTGGAATGTTATAATAAATAGATAGATTTGACTGATTGTTTGATTGATTGTCTGAAAGTGAGTGAATTCAAAACTTTTTGAAAGTTAAATGAGAGGGGATAAAAGGACTTTCCCAAACTTTCATATTTGCCTTTTGATCTCCGTGAATTCAAATTCTTTTCATCACAAAACCCTGGAGAGAAGATGACATGACTTCTTCCATTTATTTAAATGAAAGGGGGTGTTTGAAAATATTTGAATTTCATTTGGAAAATATTTCCAATTCTGCAACTTTATGCAACTCAATGATTTTCACGAGCGAAGATAAAATGACTTCTTCAAATTATATGAAACATGAGTTGGGAGTTCAAAGAATTAAATTCAAAGTTCATTTGAATTTATTTTCAATTTGGAGATATTTGAGTTTTATTCAAATTATTTTTCTCCAAAAGTAAAATATATGGAAATTAGGGTAACATGATTCCCTACAATAAAAAAATTGGAGAAGAATTAATTTGAAATCATTTTGGTATTTTTTAATGATTTTTATTGAGTTTTTATTAGACCAGTAGCACTCTTTGATTTATCTGAATTTGTGTGGATTCTATTTGAAGTTATAAAAATGTTCATGTCGTAGAAAATCTTTTTCTGAAAATTTTGATATATTATATGCCTATATAATATTTTTAGTTATTTTGTTTTTATTATTTTAAGTTCTCTGAAAAAAGGTTTATTAAAAAAAAAGAGCTCTCCTTCCCCAACTGGGCCGGCCCAGCCAACCAGGCCAGGCCGCAGCCCAGCCTCGCCGCACTGCCCCCAAGCTCGGGACAGAGTCCCGAGCATCGCCGCCGCCAGCCGGAGTCCGGCCGGACTCCGCGTCGACCTCGCCCTTCCCCACGCCACCGCCCTCCCCTGCCCTCTTTAAAAGGCCACCCTAGGACCCCTGGGTCCCGTTTTCGCCGCCGCCGCCACCCATCGCCAGATCCGCCGCCGCTGCCGCCGTTCAACCGCCGCCGCCGTTCTGCGCCACCGCCTCGCCGCGCCTCCACCCCGCGCGCCACCGCCACCACCTCGCCGCCCTCGCTCCCCATGCTGCCATCGCCCCGCGCTGCCCTCGCCCTCGTTGCGAAGCCGCACCGCGCCGGAGCTCGCCGTCGCCGCTGCCTCGTCTCGCCGGAGTTGACCGCCGACGCCGGTCCAATCCGCCCAAACCACGAACCGCTGTAAACCGGTAATAAAACCGCCCGGTTCGCCGATTTTTTTAGGGTTCGGTTTTCGTTTAAAAAAACGGTTTAGTTTTTTTTAATTAGATCTATTTAGAGAATCTTCTCTGTTTAAGAACTAGTTAGCGAATGTTCACTTTTTAGCTTTTTCTTTTTCTGTTATTTTCAGCCAGGGATCTATTCGTGATAAATTTCTTCACAGTTTAGTCCCGGTACTTCAAACCCTCATAACTTTTTACTGTTAGTCCAAATCCAACGAAACCAACGCCCACTTCTTCGTTATGATCTTCTCTATCCAGAAATCCAACTCAAACATGTTTTTGAAAAGTTTAAAATTTAAATTAGATCAGATTTGAATTCAAACTTCGTTTGATCATAACTTGAGTTTCGTAGCTCCATTTGAGTTGATCCTTTTTGCAAATCGAAGCTCTTGACCTAAACTTTCTGATAAGGCCAAATTCATATAATTTTGGTACTGTTAGAAATTGTTTTATGTTGCAAGAGTTATTTGCTTGGTTTTGATGTTTTCTGAATCGTCTTCTTCGTTCTTTCTGATATTTTGAGTGATTGCTTATGTGTGGTTACTATTGCTTGCTTACGATAGATTGACCGGAGTGTGACGATTAGAGCTATCAAGATTTTGAGTGCGAATCGTCTTCATCAACATTGCAGGCAAGTTCACACTTTGATCATACCTTTTCTACTACCCAGTTTTATTGCATTAGATCAATCCTCACACATTGCATGATTAGGATCTAATTAAATTGGGGGTATTGGGAAGTAGTTGATGAGGTAGGAACCTATTGCCCCGCATTCAAGCCTTGGGAGTTACTTTTACGTTATGCTTACATGGCCATGCTATGCTCGTAGACGTGGATTAGGTTTTGAGAGTATCCATGACAGATGTGAGATTGTTAATTCATGGTTTACTTAAGGTGGCAACTTAAACAGACATCTGGGTGGATTGAGGCACCTGGTTATTCTAGGATTGCCTGTCCAGGCACCTGGGTAATCCAGGACTTGCCTGTTTTATTTTGGACCGCCACCAAGGCTCAAAGGGATCATGAGATTTTTCAAACTAGAAACTTCCATGTGCAGCCACAAGCCATTATGGGCTCTGGCATAGTTGATTAAGTCGTGCGAACTCTTATAGGGTAGACTAGCAGATGTAGGGGAAAGTAGGTGTACCGGTCTATCCATCGTAAGGTGCTAGCGCTTCTGAAAGACTGTGTCTCGGTCATCCGTTTCTCAAACACCATGTGGTGCGAGAAATCCAACGGAGGCGATCGAGTCTTGTGGGGAAAAGTGCGCAAACGTTTGCAGAGTGTATAAACTAATCATGATTAGCCATGTCCCCGGTAATGGACATCTTGAGTATCTAGTTCTTGGATTATCCTGTTGATCTCATCACGCTACTTTAAATGAATATTGTTGGGTTTTAATGATGATGCTTAATTGGGATTGAGAATGCTGTCAACCATTCTCAATGTTTAACAACCACCATGATAGTTAAATAAATTTATTCCTTTGCAGTAGGGAAAAATTGGCTTTTCGCAAAAACCTTATAACCATAGAGCTTTTCCACCAGCCAAATATGCATGTAGTGATAGCCTTTATTCATCATTCTCTATGGTGTGAGTTTGCCAGTACATTCAATGTACTGACCCTCTGTGGCTGCAACGTCTCATGTTGCAGGATTATCTTACGACGAGTAAGTGATACGTTAGGGTTACGATTCTACACTCAACTTTGCCGTTGGTGTTGATGGGAATCCACAACCTTGTTGCTTCCGCTATTTTGGATTTGAGGTAATAGTATTTATGTTACTTTTACATGTGATTTACCTCTGCTATAAATCCTCGAGTACTGTGTGTGTCAGCATACCGATCCAGGGATGGCACTTAAGCACAGAGACTTGATCCATTCGGGTCAGGTCACTACAGCATATCACAGGCGATGCTGACAATGTGAACTCTTGGGTTTTTGGACTGCATGATAGAAAACACACATTTCAAAGCACCGGCCTCTGAATTACTTCATGCCCTGCCTGTCAGTCCTCCCCTTGAAGGCGCTCGTTGCATCTATCATGAACCTGAACTCACTGCCCATTACATGCAAGTGCTAATGAAGCCTCTGAAGCCAGGTCAATCTCCAAGGACCAAATTCCTCGTGAAGGAGTTTTTGTTTGTGCCTAGAACTGTCTATCGCATTCTGACGAAGACAATGAGTCCAATCAAAGGCCACGATTCAAATCATGAAGAAGTTGTTGGTGCTACCTCTTGAGCACTGCATTGGTTTTCCCTTGACGAGGAAAGGGTGATGCAACAAAGTAGCGTAAGTATTTCCCTCAGTTTTTGGGAAACAAGGTATCAATCCAGTAGGAGGCCACACACGAGTCCCTCGCACCTACACAAACAAATAAAATCCTCGCAACCAACGCAATAAAGGGGTTGTCAATCCCTTCATGGTCACTTACGGAAGTGAGATCTGATAGATATGATAAGATAATATTTTTGGTATTTTTATGATAAAGATGCAAAGTAAATAAAGTGAAATAAAAACGGCACCAGAAATAGCTTGTTGACGGGAGATTAATATGATGGAAAATAAGCCCGGGGCCATAGGTTTCACTAGTGGCTTCTCTCGAGAGCATAAGTATTACGGTGGGTAAACAAATTACTGTTCAGCAATTGACAGAATTGAGCATAGTTATGAGAATATCTAGGTATGGTCATGTATATAGGCATCACGTCCGAGACAAGTAGACCGACTCCTGCCTGCATCTACTACCATTACTCCACACATCGACCGCTATCCAACATGCATCTAGAGTATTAAGTTCAAAAGAACAGAGTAACGCTTTAAGTAAGATGACATGATGTAGAGGGATAAACTCATGCAATATGATATAAACCCCATCTTGTTATCCTCGATGGCAACAATACAATACGTGCCTTGCTGCCCCTACTGTCACTGGGAAAGGACACCGCAATATTGAACCCAAATCTAAGCACTTCTCCCATTGCAAGAAAGATCAATCTAGTAGGCCAAACCAAACTGATAATTCGAAGAGACTTGCAAAGATAACCAATCATATATAAAAGAATTCAGAGAAGATTCAAATATTGTTCATAGATAAACTTGATCATAAACCCACAATTCACCAGTCTCAACAAACACACCGCAAAAGAAGATTACATCGAATAGATCTCCGCGAGAATCATGGAGAACTTTGTACTGAGACCCAAAGAGAGAGAAGAAGCCATCTAGCTAATAACTATGGACCCGAAGGTCTGATACTCACACATCATCGGAGAGGCTATGGTGTTGATGTAGAAGCCCTCCGTGATCGATGCCCCCTCCGGCGGAGCTCCAGAAAAGGCCCCAAGATGGGATCGCACGGGTACAGAAGGTTGCAGCGGTGGAATTAGGTTTTTGGCTCCGTATCTGGTAGTTTGGGGGTACGTAGGTATATATAGGAGGAAGAAGTACGTCGGTGGAGCAATGTGGGCCCCACGAGGGTGGAGGGCGCGCCTGGG
>NC_041390.1:229022849-229172499 GCF_002162155.2 Triticum dicoccoides
CCCCTACCTCGTGCCTTCCTGGTAGCTTTCTTGACGTAGGGTCCAAGTCCTCTGGATCACGTTTGTTCCAAAAATCACGTTCCCGAAGGTTTCATTCCGTTTGGACTCCGTTTGATATTCTTTTTCTGTGAAACTCCGAAATAGGCAAAAAACAACAATTGTGGGTTGGGCCTCTGGTTAATAGGTTACTCCAAAAAATAATATAAAAGTGTACAATAAAGCCCAATAATGTCCAAAACAGAATATAATATAGCATGGAACAATAAAAAATTATAGATACGTTGGAGACGTATCAAGCATCCCCAAGCTTAATTCCTGCTCGTCCTCGAGTAGGTAAATGATAAAAACAGAATTTTTGATGTGGAATGCTACTTGGCATAATTTCAATGTAATTCTCTTAATTGTGGTATGAATATTCAGATCCGAAAGATTCAAGAAAAAAGTTCAATATTGACATAATAATAATACTTCAAGCATACTAACTAAGCAATTATGTCTTCTCAAAATAACATGGCCAAAGAAAGTTATCCCTACAAAATCATATAGTCTGGCTATGCTCTATCTTCACCACACAAAGTATTTAAATCATGCACAATCCCGATGACAAGCCAAGCAATTGTTTCATACTTTTGACATTCTCAAACTTTTTCAATCTTCACGCAATACATGAGCGTGAGCCATGGACATAGCACTATATGTAGAATAGAATGGTGGTTGTGGAGAAGAGAAAAAAAGGAGAAGATAGTCTCACATCAACTAGGCGTATCAACGGGCTATGGAGATGCCCATCAATAGATATCAATGTGAGTGAGTAGGGATTGCCATGCAACGGATGAACTAGAGCTATAAATGTACGAAAGCTCAACAAAAAAACTAAGTGGGTGTGCATCCAACTTGCTTGCTCACGAAGACCTAGGGCATTTTGAGGAAGCCCATAATTGGAATATACAAGCCAAGTTCTATAACGAAAATCCCCACTAGTATATGAAAGTGACAAAATAAGAGACTCTCTATCATGAAGATCATGGTGCTACTTTGAAGCACAAGTGTGTAAAAAGGATAGTAGCATTGTCCCTTCTCTCTTTTTCTCTCATTTTTTTGTTTTTTTCCTCTCTTTTTTGGGCTATTTTTGTTTGTTCGGAGTCTCATCCCGACTTGTGGGGGAATCATAGTCTCCATCATCCTTTCCTCACTTGGGACAATGCTCTAATAATGATGATCATCACACTTTTATTTTCTTACTACTCAAGAATTACAACTCGATACTTAGAACAAAATATGACTCTATGTGAATGCCTCCGGCGGTGTACCGGGATATGCAATGACTCATGAGTGATATGTATGAAAGAATTATGAATGGTGGCTTTGCCACAAATACAATGTCAACTACATGATCATGCAAAGCAATATGACAATGATGGAGCGTGTCATAGTAAACGGAATGGTGGAAAGTTGCATGGCAATATATCTCGGAATGGCTATGGAAATGCCATGATAGGTAGGTATGGTGGCTGTTTTGAGGAAGGTATATGGTGGGTGTATGATACCGGCGAAAGGTGCATGGTATAAGAGAGGCTAGCAATGTTGGAAGGGTGGGAGTGCGTATAATCCTTGGACTCAACATTAGTCATAAAGAACTCATATATTTATTGCAAAAATCTACAAGTTATGAAAGCAAAGTATTACGCGCATGCTCCTAGGGGGATAGATTGGTAGGAAAAGACCATCGCTCGTCCCCGACCGCCACTCATAAGGAAGACAATCAATAAATAAATCATGCTCCGACTTCATCACATAACGGTTCACCATACGTGCATGCTACGGGAATCATAAACTTTAGCACAAGTATTTCTCAAATTCACAACTACTAAACTAGCATGACTCTAATATGACCATCTCCATATCTCAAAACAATTATCAAGTATCAAACTTCTCATAGTATTCAATACACTCCTAAGAGAATTTTATTATTAATCTTGTATACCTAGCAAATTAGGATTATTTAAGAAATTTACCATGATATTTAAGACTCTCAAAATAATATAGGTGAAGCATGAGAGATCAATAGTTTCTATAAAAGAAATATACCACCGTGCTCTAAAAGATATAAGTGAAGCACTAGAGCAAAACTATATAACTCAAAAGATATAAGTGAAGCACATAGAGTATTCTAATAATTTCCGAATCATGTATGTCTCTCTAAAAATGTGTGTACAGCAAAGATTATTGTGGTAAACTAAAAAAATAAAGACTCAAATCATACAAGACGCTCCAAGCAAAACACATATCATGTGGTGAATAAAAATATAGCTCCAAGTAAAGTTATCGATAGAAGTAGACGAAAGAGGGGATGCCTTCCGGGGCATCCCCAAGCTTTGGCTTTTAGGTGTCCTTAAATTTTCTTGGGGGTGCCATGGGCATCCCCAAGCTTAGGCTCTTGTCACTCCTTGTTCCATAATCCATCAAATCCTTACCCAAAACTTGAAAACTTCACAACACAAAACTCAAAGTAGAAAATCTCGTGAGCTCTGTTAGCGAAAGAAAACAAAAGACCAGTTCAAGGTACTGTAATGAACTCATTATTTATTTATATTGGTGTTAAACCTACTGTATTCCAACTTCTATATGGTTTATAAACTATTTTACTAGCCATAGATTCATCAAAATAAGCAAACAACACACGAAAAACAGAATCTGTCAAAAACAGAACAGTGTGTAGTAATCTGTAGCTAGCGCAAGATCTGGAACCCCAAAAATTCTAAAATAAATTGCTGGACGTGAGGAATTTATCTATTAATCATCTGAAAAAATAATTAACTAAATATCACTTTCCAAATAAAAATGTCAGCAGTACTCGTGAGCGCTAAAGTTTCTGTTTTTTACAACAAGATTAAAAAGACTTTCCCCAAGTCTTCCCAACGGTTCTACTTGGCACAAACATTAATTAAACACAAAAAACACAACCTATAAAGAGGATAGATAAATTATTTATTACTAAACAGGAGCAAAAAGCAAGGAATAAAAATAAAATTGGGTTGCCTCCCAACAAGCGCTATCATTTAACGCCCCTAGCTAGGCATAAAAAGCAAGGATAGATCTAGGTATTGCCATCTTTGGTAGGCAATCCATAAGTGGCTCTCATAATAGATTCATAAGGTAATTTAATTTTCTTTCTAGGAAATTGTTCCATGCATTTCCTAAATGGAAATTGGAATCTAATATTTCCTTCCTTCATATCAATAATTGCACCAATCGTTCTAAGGAAAGGTCTACCAAGAATAATAGGACATGAAGGATTGCAATCTATATCAAGAACGATAAAATCTATGGGCACATAATTCCTATTTGCAACAATAAGAACATCATTAATTCTTCCCATAGGTTTCTTAATAGTGGAATCCGCAAGGTGCAAGTTTAAAGAGCAATCATCAAAATCATGGAAACCTAACAAATCACACAAAGTCTTTGGAATCGTGGAAACACTAGCACACAAATCGCACAAAGCATAGCATTCATGATCTTTAATTTTAATTTGAATAGTTGGTTCCCACTCACCATAAAGTTTTCTAGGGATAGAAACTTCCAACTCAAGTTTTTCTTCATAAGATTGCATCAAAACATCAACGATATGTTTGGTAAAAGCTTTATTTTGACTATAAGCATGAGGAGAATTTAGCACAGATTGCAACAAGGAAATACAATCTATCAAAGAGCAATTATCATAATTAAATTCCTTGAAATCCAAAATAGTAGGTTCATTAACATCAAGAGTTTTGATCTCTTCAATCCCACTTTTATCAACTTTAGCATCAAGATCTAAAAACTCTGAATTTTTGGAAACACCTTCTAGGTAAAGGTGGATCATATTCAGTCCCATTATTATCAAGATTCATATTTCAAAACAAAGATTTAATAGGGGACACATCAATAACTTTTAGATCTTCATCTTTATTATCATGGAAACTAGAAGAACACGGTCTTATAAAGGAATCTTTCTTAGCACGTATCCTAGCGGTTCTTTCTTTGCACTCATCAATGGAAATTCTCATGGCTTTGAGAGACTCATTGATACCATTCTTAGGTGGAATAGATCTAAGTTTCAAACAATCAACATCAAGAGAAATTCTATCAACCTTCCTAGCCAACTCATCAATCTTAAGCAATTTTTCTTCAATCAAAGCATTGAAATTCTTTTGCGAAGTAATAAATTCTTTAATATTAGATTCAAAATCAAAGGGCATCTTATTATAATTTCCATAAGAATTGTTGTAGGGATTACCATAATTATTAGAGGAATTACTAGGATAAGGCCTTGGATTAAAGTTTCCTCTATACGCGTTGTTACCAAAATTGTTCCTACCAACAAAATTCACATCCATAAATTCATTATTATTCTCAATCAAAGTAGACAAAGGAATATCATTAGGATCAGAAGAAACACTTTTATTAGCAAATAATTTCATAAGTTCATCCATTTTTCCACTCAAAACATTAATTTCTTCTATCGCATGCACTTTCTTATTAGTAGATCTTTCAGTGTGCCATTGAGAATAATTGACCATAATATTATCTAGGAGTTTAGTAGCTTCTCCTAAAGTGATTTCCATAAAAGTGCCTCCCGCAGCCGAATCTAAAAGATTTCTAGAAGCAAAATTCAATCCAGCATAAAAATTTTGTATAATCATCCACAAATTCAAAGCATGCGTTGGGCAATTACGTATCATTAATTTCATCCTCTCCAAGCTTGTGCAGCATGTTCATGATCAAGTTGCTTAAAATTCATAATATCGTTTCGAAGAGAGATGATCTTATTGGGAGGAAAATACTTAGAGATAAAAGCATCTTTGCACTTATTCCAAGAATCAATACTATTTTTAGGCAAAGATGAAAACCAAGCTTTAGCACGATCTCTAAGCGAAAAAGGAAATAGTTTTAATTTAAAAATATCATTGTCAACATCTTTCTTCTTTTGCATATCACACAAATCAACGAAGCTATTTAGATGGGTAGCGGCATCTTCACTAGGAAGGCCGGAAAACGGATCTTTCATGACAAGATTCAGCAAGGCAGCATTAATTTCACAAGATTCGTCATCGGTAAGAAGAGCAATCGGAACGCTAATAAAATCATTGTTGTTGGTATTGGTAAAGTCACACAATTTAGTGTTATCTTGAGCCATCGTGACAAGCAAGCAATCCAACACACAAGCAAACGAGCAAAAATAGGCAAATAGAGAAAGAGAGGGAGGATAGAGAGAGGGCGAATAAAACAGTAAGGGTGAACTGGGGGAGAGGAAAACGAGAGGCAAATGGCAAATAATGTAATGCGGGAGATAAGGGTTTGTGATGGGTACTTGGTATGTTGACTTTTGCGTAGACCTCCCCGGCAACGGCGCCAGAAATCCTTCTTGCTACCTCTTGAGCACTTGCGTTGGTTTTCCCTTGAAGAGGAAAGGGCGGTGCAGCAAAGTAGCGTAAGTATTTCCCTCAGTTTTTGAGAACCAAGGTATCAATCCAGTAGGAGGCTACGCGCGAGTCCCTCGCACCTACACAAAATAAATAAATCCTCGCAACCAACGCGATAAGGGGTTGTCAATCCCTACACGGTCACTTACGAGAGTGAGATCTGATAGATATGATAAGATAATATTTTTGGTATTTTGATGATAAAGATGCAAAGTAAAATAAAAGCAATGAAAATAACTAAGTATTGGAAGATTAATATGATGGAAGATAGACCCGGGGGCCATAGGTTTCACTAGTGGCTTCTCTCAAGAGCATAGGTATTTTACGGTGGGTGAACAAATTACTGTTGAGCAATTAACAGAATTGAGCATAGTTATGAGAATATCTAGGTATGATCATGTATATAGGCATCACGTCCAAGACAAGTATACCGACTCCTGCCTGCATCTACTACTATTACTCCACACATCGACCACTATCCATCATGCATGTAGAGTATTAAGTTCATAAGAACAGAGTAACGCCTTAAGAAAGATGACATGATGTAGAGGGATAAACTCATGCAATATGATGAAAACCCCATCTTGTTATCCTCGATGGCAACAATACAATATGTGCCTTGCTGCCCCTACTGTCACTGGGAAAGGACACCACAAGATTGAACCCAAAGCTAAGCACTTCTCCCATTGCAAGAAAGATCAATCTAGTAGGCCAAATCAAACTGATAATTCGAAGAGACTTGCAAAGATAACCAATCATACATAAAATAATTCAGAGAAGATTCAAATATTGTTCATAGATAAAATTGATCATAAACCCACAATTCGTCGATCTCAACAAACACACCTCAAAAGAAGATTACATCCAATAGATCTCCACAAGAGAGGGGGAGAACTTTGTATTGAGATCCAAAAAGAGAGAATAAGTCATCTAGCTAATAACTATGGACCCGAAGGTCTGAGGTAAACTACTCACACTTCATCGTAGAGGCTATGGTGTTGATGTAGAAGCCCTCTGTGATCGATGCCCCCTCCGGCGGAGCTCTGGAACAAGCCCCATGATGGGATCTCGTGGATACAGAAAGTTACGGTGGTGGAATTAGGGTTTTGGCTCCGTCTCTGATCGTTTGGGGGTATGTAGGTATATATAGGAGGAAGAAGTACATCGGTGGAGCAACAGGGGGCCCACGAGGGTGGAGGGCGCGCCTAGGGGGGGGGGGGGTAGGCGCGCCCCCTACCTCGTGGCCTCCCTATTGGTTGCTTGACGTAGGGTCCAAGTCTCCTGGGTCTTGTTCGTTCCAAAAATCACATTCCCGAAGGTTTCATTCCGTTTGGACTCCGTTTGGTATTCCTTTTATTCGAAACCCTAAAATAGGCAAAAAAACAACAATTCTGGGCTGGGCCTCCAGTTAATAGGTTAGTCCCAAAAATAATATAAAAGTGGATAATAAAGCCCAATAATGTCCAAAATAGAAGATAATATAGCATGGAGCAATCAAAAATTATAGATATGTTGGAGACGTATCATGTACCGGGATGTGCAATGATGCATGAGTGACATGTATGAAAGAATTATGAACGGTGGCTTTGCCACAAATACGATGTCAACTACATGATCATGCAAGCAATATGGCAATGATGAAGCGTGTCATAATAACGGAACGGTGGAAAGTTGCATGGCAATATATCTCGGAATGGCTATGGAAATGCCATAATAGGTAGGTATGGTGGCTGTTTTGAGGAGGGTATTTGGTGGGTTTATGGTACCGGCAAAAGTTGCGCGATGCTAGAGAGGCTAGCAATGGTGGAAGGGTGAGAGTGCTTATAATCCATGGACTCAACATTAGTCATAACTAACTCACATACTTATTGCAAAAATCTATTAGTTATGAAAGCAAAGTATTACACACATGCTCCTAGGGGGATAGATTGGTAGGAAAAGACCATTGCTCGTCCCCGACCGCCACTCATAAGGAAGACAATCAATAAATAAATCATGCTCCGAATTCATCACATAACGGTTCACCATACGTGCATGCTACGGGAATCACAAACTTCAACACAAGTATTTCTCAAATTCACAACTACTCAACTAGCATGACTCTCATATCACAATCTCCATATCTCAAAACAATTATCAAGTATCAAACTTCTCATAGTATTCAACACACTCATAAGATTTGTTTACTAATCTTGAATGCCTACCATAATTAAAGCAAATTACCACGCTGTTTTGTAGGACTCTCAAAATAATCTAAGTGAAGCATGAGAGAACAATTGTTTCTATAAAAGAAATCCACCATCGTGTTGTAAAAGATATAAGTGAAGCACTAGACCAAAAACTATATAGCTCAAAAGGTATAAGTGAAGCACATAGAGTGTTATAATAATTTTCAAATCATGTGAGTCTCTCTCAAAAATTGTGTACAGCAAGGATGATTGTGGTATACTAAAAATCAAAGACTCAAATAATACAAGATGCTCCAAGCAAAACACATGTCATGTGGTGAATAAAAATATAACTCCAAGTAAAGTTACCGATAGACGAAGATGAAAGAGGGGATGCCTTCCGGGGCATCCCCAAACTTAGGATTTTGGGTGTCCTTGAATTTTACCATGGAGTGCCATGGGCATCCCCAAGCTTAGGCTCTTTCCACTCCTTGTTCCATAATCCATCAAAACTTAACCCAAAACTTGAAAACTTCACAACACAAAACTCAAAATAGAAAATCTCGTGAGCTCCGTTAGCGAAAGAAAACAAAACACCACTTCAAGGTACTGTAATGAACTCATTATTTATTTATATTGGTGTTAAACCTACTGTATTCCAACTTCTCTATGGTTTATAAACTATTTACTAGCCATAGATTCATCAAAATAAGCAAACAACGCATGAAAAACAGAATCTGTCAAAAACAGAACAGTCTGTAGTAATCTGTAGCTAACGCAAACTTCTGGAACCCCAAAAATTCTAAAATAAATTGCTGGACTTCAGGAATTTATGTATTAACCATCTTCAAAAATAATTAACTAAATATCGCTTTCCAAATAAAAATGGCAGAAACTCTCGTGAGCGCTAAAGTTTCTGTTTTTTACAGCAAGATCAAAAAGACTTTCCCCAAGTCTTCCCAATGGTTCTACTTGGCACAAACACTAACTAAACACAAAAAAAACACAACAAAAACAGAGGCTAGATAAATTATTTATTACTAAACAGTATAAAAAATAAAGAAATAAAAATAAAATTGGGTTGCCTCCCAACAAGCGCTATCGTTTAACGCCCCTAGCTAAGCATAAAAGCGAAGATAGATTTAGGTATTGCCATCTTTGGTAGGCAATCCATAAGTGGCACTCATAATGGATTCATAAGGTAATTTTATTTTCTTTCTAGGTAAGTGTTCCATGCCTTTCCTTAACGGAAATTCGAATCTAATATTCCCTTCCTTCATATCAATAATTGCATCAATTGTTCTAAAGAAAGGTCTACCAAGAGTAATAGGACATGAAGGATTGCAATCTATATCAAGAACAATAAAATCTACGGGCACATAATTCCTATTTGCAAAAATAAGAACATCAATAATTCTTCCCATATGTTTCTTAATGGTGGAATCCGCAAGGTGCAAGTTTAAAGAGCAATCATCAAAATCACGGATACCTAGCAAATCACACAAAGTCTTTGGAATCGTGGAAACACTAGCACCCAAATCACACAAAGCATAGCATTCATGATATTTAATTTTAATTTTAATAGTAGGTTCCCACTCATCATAAAGTTTTCTAGGGATAAAAACTTCCAACTCAAGTTTTTCTTCATAAGATTGCATCAAAGCATCAACGATATGTTTGGTAAAGGCTTTATTTTGACTATAAGTATGTGGATAATTTAGCACGAATTGAAACAAGGAAATACAATCTATCAAAGAGAAATTATCATAATTAAAATCCTTGAAATCCAAGATAGTGGGTTCATTAACATCTAGGGTTTTGATCTCTTGAATCCCACTTTTACTAATTTTTGCATCAAGATCTAAAAACTCCGAATTTTTGGAACGCCTTCTAGGTAAAGGTGGATCATATTCAGTCCCATCATTATCATGATCCATATTGCAAAACAAAGATTTAATAGGGGAAACATCAATAACTTTTAGATCTTCATCTTTATTATCATGAAAACTAGAACACGCTTTTATAAAGCAATCTTTCTTAGCACGCATCCTAGCGGTTCTTTCTTTGCACTCATCAATGGTAATTCTCATGGCTTTGAGAGACTCATTGATATCATGCTTAGGTGGAATAGATCTAAGTTTCAAAGAATCAACATCAAGAGAAATTCTATCAACGTTCCTAGCCAATTCATCAACTTTAAGAAATTTTTCTTCAAGCAAAGCATTGAAATTCTTTTGCGAATTCATAAACTCCTTAACACTAGTCTCAAATTCAGAGGGCATATTATTAAAATTTCCATAAGAATTGTTGTAGGAATTACCATAATTATTAGAGGAATTACTAGGATACGGCCTAGGATTAAAGTTTCCTCTATACGCGTTGTTACCAAAATTACTCCTACCAACAAAATTCACATCCATAGATTCATTATTATTCTCAATCAAAGTAGACAAAGGCATATCCTTAGGATCAGAAGAAAGACTTTTATTAGCAAATAAGTTTATGAGTTCATCCATCTTTCCACTCAAAACATTAATTTCTTCTATCGCATGCACTTTCTTATTATTAGATCTTTCAGTGTGCCATTGAGAATAATTAACCATTTTATTATCTAGGAGTTTAGTAGCTTCTCCTAAAGTGATTTCCATAAAAGTGCCTCCCGCGGCCGAATCTAAAAGATTTCTAGAAGCAAAATTCAATCCAGCATAAAAATTTTGTATAATCATCCAAAAATTCAAACCATGTGTAGGGCAATTACGTATCATTAATTTCATCCTCTCCCAAGCTTGTGCAACATGTTCATGATCAAGTTGCTTAAAATTCATAATATCGTTTCTAAGAGAGATGATCTGAGCGGGAGGAAAATACTTAGAGATAAAAGCATCTTTGCACTTATTCCATGAATCAATACTATTTTTAGGCAAAGACGAAAACCAAGCTTTAGCACGATCTCTAAGCGAAAAAGGAAATAGCTTCAATTTAACAATATCATTGTCCACATCTTTCTTGTTTTTCATATCATACAAATCAACAAAGTTGTTTAGATGGGTAGCGGCATCTTCACTAGGAAGGCTGGAAAACGGATCTTTCATGACAAGATTCAGCAAAGCAGCATTAATTTCACAAGATTCAGCATTGGTAAGAGGACCAATCAAAGTGCTAATAAAATCATTGTTGTTGGTATTAGTAAAGTCACACAATTTGGTATTATCTTGAGCCATCGTGACAGGCAAGCAATCCAACACACAAGCAAACAAGAAATGGGCAAAAAGAGGCAAATAGGGAAAGAGAGGGAGGACGGAGAGAGAGGGAAAATAAAACGGCAAGGGTGAAGTGGGGGACAGGAAAACGAGAGGCAAATGACAAATAATGTAATGCGGGAGATAAGGGTTTGTGATGGGTACTTGGTATGTTGACTTTTGCGTAGACCTCCCCGGCAACGGCGCTAGAAATCCTTGTTGCTACCTCTTGAGCACTTGTGTTGGTTTTCCCTTGAAGAGGAAAGGGCGGTGCAGCAAAGTAGCATAAGTATTTCCCTCAGTTTTTTAGAACCAAGGTATCAATCCAGTAGGAGGCTACGTGCGAGTCCCTCGCACCTACACAAAAGAAATAAATCCCCGCAACCAACGCGATAAGGGGTTGTCAATCCCTGAGTGAGATCTGATAGATATGATAAGATAATATTTTTGGTATTTTGATGATAAAGATGCAAAGTAAAATAAAAGCAATAAAAATAACTAAGTATTGGAAGATTAATATGATGGAAGATAGACCCGGGGGCCATAGGTTTCACTAGTGGCTTCTCTCAAGAGCATAGGTATTTTACGGTGGGTGAACAAATTACTATTGAGCAATTGACAGAATTGAGCATAGTTATGAGAATATCTAGGTATGATCATGTATGTAGGCATCACGTCCGAGACAAGTAGACTGAGTCCTGCCTGCATCTACTACTAGTCCTCCACACATCGACCGCTATCCAACATGCATCTGGAGTATTAAGTTTAAAAGAACAAAGTAATGGCGCCAGAAATCCTTCTTGCTACCTCTTGAGCACCGCGTTGGTTTTCCCTTGAAGAGGAAAGGGTGATGCAACAAAGTAGCGTAAGTATTCCCCTCAGTTTCTGAGAACCAAGGTATCAATCCATTAGGAGGACACGCACGAGTCCCTCGCACCTACACAAACAAATAAAATCCTCGCAACCAACGCAATAAAGGGGTTGTCAATCCCTTCATGGTCACTTATGAAAGTGAGATCTGATAGATATGATAATATAATCTTTTTGGTATTTTTATGCTGAAGATGCAAAATAAATAAAGCGAAATAAAAACGGCACCAGAAATAGCTTGTTGACGGGAGATTAATATGATGGAAAATAGACCCGGGGGCCATAGGTTTCACTAGTGGCTTCTCTTGAGAGCATAAGTATTACGGTGGGTAAACAAATTACTGTTGAGCAATTGACAGAATTGAGCATAGTTATGAGAATATCTAGGTATGATCATGTATATTGGCATCACGTCCGAGACAAGTAGACCGACTCCTGCCTGCATCTACTACTATTCCTCCACACATCGACCGCTATCCAACATGCATTTAGAGTATTAAGTTTAAAAGAACAAAGTAATGCTTTAAGTAAGATGACATGATGTAGAGGGATAAACTCATGCAATATGATATAAACCCCATCTTGTTATCCTCGATGGCAACAATACAATACGTGCCTTGCTGCCCCTACTGTCACTGGGAAAGGACACCGCAAGATTGAACCCAAAGCTAAGCACTTCTCCCATTGCAAGAAAGATCAATCTAGTAGGCCAAACCAAACCGATAATTCGAAGAGACTTGCAAAGATAACCAATCATACATAAAAGAATTCAGAGAAGATTCAAATATTGTTCATAGATAAACTTTATGATAAACCCACAATTCATCGGTCTCAACAAACACACTGCAAAAGAAGATTACATCGAATAGATATCCACGAGAATCATGGAGAACTTTGTATTGAGATCCAAAGGGAGAGAAGAAACCATCTAGCTAATAACTATGGACCCAAAGGTCTGAGGTGAACTACTCACACATCATCGGAGAGGCTATGGTGTTGATGTAGAAGCCCCCCATGATCGATGCCCCCTCCGGCAGAGCTCCGAAAAAGGCCCCAAGATGGGATCTCACGGGTACAGAAGGTTGCGGTGGCGGAATTAGGTTTTTGGCTCCGTATCTGGTAGTTTTGGGGGTACGTAGGTATATATAGGAGGAAGAAGTACGTCGGTGGAGCAACATGGCCCCCACGAGGGTGGAGGGCGCGCTTGGGGGGGGGGGGGGTAGGCGCGCCCCCTACCTCGTGCCTTCCTGATAGCTTTCTTGACGTAGGGTCGAAGTCCTCTGGATCACGTTCGTTCCAAAAATCATGTTCCCAAAGGTTTCATTCTGTTTGGACTCCGTTTGATATTGTTTTTCCGCGAAACTCTGAAATAGGCAAAAAAATAGCAATTCTGGGCTGGGCCTACGGTTAATAGGTTAGTCCAACAAATAATATAAAAGTGTATAACAAAGCCCAATAATGTCCAAAGAAGAATATAATATATCATGTAACAATCAAAATTTATAGATACGTTGGAGACGTATCAGTTGGCATCATGAAGAATCTGCTATTCAATATCATACATGGCATTCCTATCAACTATCATGATTTCTTCATGAGGACTTTGGCAAATGTTACCCTCTCTATGTTTGAGTTGAAGCCTTACGCTCCCTGGATTATGAGATTCCTCAGAACAAGGTCTTCACTCAACTACAAGGCTGATTTTTAGAATCATGTCAGTTACCTGCCCCCTATAGAAGTCCTCAAGCGGACATTTTCCTCATCTGATGAAAAGGGCAAAGCTACTGCAATTATTGATGAAGGCATTTGTCCATTGGATGGTCAGTTTCACAAAGCTGCATTTTACTCTACCAATGATGATTCTGCTACTCATGATTCTGCCGCTAATGCATCAAATCCAAATCCTCAAGCAACAGCTCCCCGGGCGATGACTGACCGTCAGCTTCTTCTTAGTCTTCACCAGAAGGTGGATCGAAACCACAAATGGGTCAAGCATCAGTTTGGTTCTATTCTTCACAACATGACTGCTACACACAATGCAGTGAAGAAAAACCATTACTACCTCCATGAAGTCTTTGGTCGCACCCGGGCTGAAGAAAATGGGTTTCAAGTAGGACTTTGAATGGTCTCAGCCACCTCCGGTGAAGAAATTCAAGAAGACTAAAGTTCCTTCCTTGGTGGCCAGCTCATATTCTTCATCACACGAAACCGATGAGCATGAAGTCTTGGACGACACTACGGCAGGCCCTACAACAACAATCAACCCCAGCAACTCTGGCGCTCCTCCTTCAACTTGATATTCTTCAGGGGCGTTAGTCCTCATTTTTCATCCCTTTTGGTCATTTGATGACAAAGGGGGAGAAATTTGAGTTAGTCTTCAAGCGGGTCTACTTATATGGGCATTTTTTTAAGTTACAACTCCTGTTCTTCTGAGACTTTATTCGATCGAGTTGTAAACTTGAAGTCTATGGTGGTCTGATACTTTTGCTGAGTTTTTCTGCATGCTTATTCCTCATTAATGTTAATGCACGCATGCTGAATTACATCAGTCACCATATTTCTTCATGCATTTCAAATTCTTCATATTATATGTTAAATGCATGTATGGATTACAAGATATAGGGGGAGATCTCCATGATTCTACTCTTCAAAGTGTGCATTGCTTCAAAAGCAAATTCCTCACTGTGCACATCTTCAGGGGGAGTTCTTCTATATCTTGCAATCAAATTCCTCAATATCAGTATTTACACTTCATATGTTTATCCCCATTGAAAACTTAACCTATATTGTCATCAATCACCAAAAAGGGGGAGATTGTAAGTGCATCTAGTGCCCCTTAGTGATTTTGGTGTATTGAAGACTTATAGGTTAAGGGACTGATGCATTTGTGAGTATACACATGTCTATAAGTCTATGAGGAGTTTGATATTTACAGAGAAAGTCGACCCCTAAAAATGAAGTTCTTCGACTGAAGACTTTGGATTTTTGAAGACTTTCTGAAGACTCTGAAAGTGAATAAATTGGTGTGATCCTGAAGACTTGATATTCATTCGAGGAACATGAAGCATGAATACATTTGTTTTCGTTGTTTCAATTTCTCTTTCTTGAGTCATAGGAAACACCGTACTGTTAAAGGGGGTCGAGGAAATACTAAGGAAAAATTTCCATGTGATGCTCAACTCAAATCCTACACCTACCAATCCCTTCGAGTGAAGCCATTGGAAATCTCATACAGCTTAGTCAATTTCTTCAGTGACAGAGAATAAGTTCTTCTGGTCTCTGAGGAATTTGTTCTGACTGAGGAGTTAGGAATTCGCCAGTGCGGATTGCCTACATAGTGAGGAACATGATAGCCCTGAGGAATTTGATACTCAAAATTCCTACCGTTGCTGTGCTATGCGCCAACTGTCCCAAAATATCTACCCACCTAACGGTCATATCATTGAAGGGCATTTATGTCTTATCATGTCGGGCTGCTCCCTAGGCTATAAATAGCCGCCCCCTACGACAACTAGCTGGTTGGCTACTCCGAGAGAAACTGACACTTGTCATTTGAGAGCATCCCATCCTCCGAGGACTTTGAGTGAAAATCATCAAGTGAGGAAAACCCAAACCCAAACACCTACAAACCCAAAGTGATTGAGCATCACTGAATAGATTGATCCTGCGTGGATCCGACGCTTGTTACCTTTGAAGACTTTGCATCTTCTAGACGGTTAGGCGTCATGGTCTAGAGCATACAAGAGGAAATTGTGGATCGCCGAGTGACCGAGTCTGTGAAGGTTTGGAAGTCACCTGAAGACTTACCACGAGTGATTGGGCGAGGTATGTGTGACCTTAGATCAAGGGAAATACGGTGAGGACTAAGTGTCTTGAGCTGCGTGTTCAGGACTGGGTGTCCGGGACTGTGTGTCCTCAGGTTTAAATACCTAGCCGCTCTAACCAGACGTACAACTGTCACCACAGTTGGAACTGGTCTACCAAATCACTGTCTTCACCAAGCTAACTGGTTCCATTTCGTCAATCCTTCCATTTCCTCATTTCTATTTTGTGTGCTTGTTCTTATCTGTTTGAAGACTTTGATTGAAGACTTTCTCTAATTCCTCAGCTCAAATTTCAGTCTGTTTGTCTTCATTCTATTTATCCTGTGTTTATGCTTTCTGTACTCTGTGCTTGTTTTCATTTCATCATGAAGACCATGCTCATGCTCTGTTACGTTTACTTCTGAGTACTTATTCCGCCACAAGTAGTTCTTCTCTTAGGATTTTCCTCACCTTGAAATTCCACAGTGAAGAATTCATAAAAATCGCCTATTCACCCCCCTCTAGTCGACTTAACGCACTTTCATTTGCATGTCTCTTTGAATTATCGGTTTAGTTTGGCCTACTAGATTGATCTTTCTTGGAATGGGAGAAGTGCTTAGCTTTGGGTTCAATCTTGCGATGTTCTTTCCCAGTGACAATAGGGGCAGCGAGGCACGTATTGTATTGTTGCCATCGAGGACAAAAGGAATGGGTTTATATCATATTGCTTGAGTTTATCCCTCTACATCATGCCATCTTGCTTAATGCATTACTCCGTCCTTATGAACTTAATACTCTAGATGCATGCTGGATAGCGGTCGATGTGTGGAGTAATAGTAGTAGATGCAGAATCGTTTCGATCTACTTGACATGGACATGATGCCTATATTCATGATCATTGCCTTAGATATCTTCATAATTATGCGCTTTTCTATCAATTGCTCGACAGTAATTTGTTCACCCACCGTAATACATGCTATCTTGAGAGAAGCCACTAGTGAAACCTATGGCCCTCGGGTCTCTTTCCTATTATATTACATCTCTTTTATTTACATCGCATCTGATTTACTGTTTTGCAATCTTTACTTTCCAATCTATACAACAAAAATACCAAAAATATTTACTTTACTATCTCTATTGGATCTCACTTTTGCGAGTGACCGTGAAGGGATTGACAACCCCTTTATCGCGTTGGTTGCAAGGTTCTTGATTGTTTGTGCAGGTACTAGGTGACTTGTGCGTTGTCTTCTACTGGATTGACACCTTGGTTCTCAAAACGGAGGGAAATACTTACACTACTTCGCTGCATCACCCTTTCCTCTTCAAGGGAAAACCAACGCATGCTCAAGAGGTAGCACTAAGTCACTTGGGATTTATATCTATTGATCACTATGAAGAATCTGAAGGATGATAGAACCAAGATCATTCCCTCTAAGATGAGGGGAGGTAAGGAACTGCCATTTAGTCTGCACTTGATTCTCCTTCTGTTTTGAGTAGGCTTGCGACACCACCACCTGCTATTAATTCTGATATGTCACAATTAATTGATGATGCTACTTCTGCTATGAATGATGGTAGTACTCTCCTTGATGAAACTGTGCCACTAGGTGAATTTCTTGATGAACAACTTGCTAAAGCTAAAGAATTTGAAAATGTTGAAACTGATGAAATTTATGATTCACCTATTAGACCTAGCTCTCATAGAATTGAAATGCCTCTGATACCTGAGGGTTATGTTGTGGGTGAGGAGATAACTAGAGAACTTCTTGCTTGTAATGATAGAGATGATGTTCAGAAACTACTATGTAAGCTAAAAGAAAAATCTCTAAATGCAAGAATGAAATATGATCCTAAGTTTGCTACTTCACCTATCGTTGTTACTGATAAGGGTTATGAATTCTCTGTCGATCCTGAGTTAATTACTTTGGTTGAATCTGATCCTTTCCATGGTTATGAGTCTGAAACTGTTGTGGCACACCTTACTAAATTGAAGGATATAGCCACCCTGTTTGCTCACGAGGAAAAAATTCGCTATTACTACATCCTTAAGTTGTTTCCTTTCTCAGTAAAGGGTGATGCTAAGATATGGTTTAATACTCTTGCTCCTGGTTGTATGCGTAGTCCCGGAGACATGATATATTACTTCTGTGAAAAATATTCCTTCCCATAAGAAACAAGTGCCTTACAGGAAATATTTTTAACTTTGTGCAAATTAAAAAAGAGAGCCTCCCTCAAGCTTGGGGGAGGCTTCTCCAATTATGTGGCGATCCGACCTCAAACGGTCAAATCTCTGTGCATAAGTGTCATCCCTAGATCAGTAATGCTGACACACATAGTACTTGAAGGATTTCTAACAGAGTTCAATCACACACTTATTACATCGAATATCTCAAAAGAGAGCTTATTACAATAATATGGTTGAAGGCCATCTAATGAAGATAACAGCGGAAGGCTTCAAAGGTAAAATGAGTCCATCAACCCCAACGGCATAGCTGAGTGCAAGACAAACGACCTAGCGCCCTTACTCTTCGTTTGAAAAGTCTGTAACATAATACGTTGCAACCCGAAATGGGTCAGCACATAGAATATGCTGGCAAAATAACACTGTAGAGCAATGAACAAGTAGCAGCTATAACTATATGCATATTTGGCTGGTGGAGGCTCTATGGTTAATTTTTGCAGAAAGCTAGTTTTTCCCTACAACAAAGGAATATATTTTATTTAACTATAAAGTTTGTTGAAAACATTGAGAATGGTAACCCCATCTCAATCCCAATTAAAGTAATCATTAACCCAACAAGTTAATTAAATAAAGTGATGAGATCAACATAATAATTCAAGCACCAGATAGTCAAGATGTCCATAACCGGGGACACGGCTAACCATGATTAGTTTGTACACTCTGTAGAGGTTTACGCATTTTCCCCCACAAGACTCGATCTCCTCCGTTGATTTCTTGCACTACATGATGTTTGAGAAACGGATGACCGAGACACAGTCTTTTAGAAGCATTAGCCCTTTCGACGGGTAAACCGTACCACCTACATCCCCTACACGGCTAGTTTACCAGTGAAAGAGGTAACACAATATACTCAACTATGCCAGAGCCCATAATGGCTTGTGGCTGTACACGGAAGTTTCCAGCATGAATAACATTGTGATCCCTTTGAGCATGGGTGGCGGACCATAGGATGATCACACAGATTCCCCGGGATCTCCTTGGACAACACTAGATTGCCCCAGCTGCCCACAAACAATCCACCCAGATGTTGTTAAATTAGCCACCTTAAAATAAACCCTTAGTTCATAATAATACTCACAACAGTCGTGAATCACTCAAACAAAACCATGTCTACGAGCATAGCATAGTGGTATAAGCATAACGTAGAAGTAACTCCCGGGGTTTGAATGAAAAGGGCAATAGGTACTACCTCAACAACTACTTCCCAATACCCACATGTTAAGCAGATCATACTCATGCAATGTTTGAGGGTTGACATTAATGCATAAAAACTGGGTAATAAGAGATATGATCAAAGTGTTACTTGCCTTGCCAGCATTCTGAAAACCCTAGTGACTCGTAGTAGCACGCTTCGCACTCCAAAAACTCTATCGCAAACAAACAATAGCATACATAAGCACTCAGACAGTAGATGCAAGGGTAAAATTCAAGATAAAAGATCCAAATCGAAAGTACAAGAGAAGAGCTTCGATTTGCAAAAAGAATCAATCAAATCGGAGCTACGAAACTGAAACTGCGGTCAAAAGAAGTTCAAATTCAAATCTGCTTGCAACCAAACTTTAAATTGTCAAAATCATGTTCAAGTTGGTTAAATGGAAAGAGGGTTTTGAGACGAAGACTTTGGCGTTGGTTTCACTGGATTTGGACAAACGAGTAAAAAGTTGCGAACGTTTGAAGATCAGGGGCTAATCTGTGATAAAAATAATCACTGATAGGTCCCTGGCCGAAAATAAAATAAAAGAAAAATACTATCGAACGAACATTCGCTATCAGAGACAAACGGGCGAACATGTTCACTAACATGGACGTTCGGGTGAACGTTCTCTAATTAGCGAAACTGAAAAAACCAAACTAACCGATCTAATGAAAAAACCAGGGCGATGGTTTTGTCAGTTTTTTTACTGGTTCTTGAAAAAAACCGGCGGGATGGAGGGATTCGGAGGGGCGGTGGGACGGGGCGGCGGCGCGGGTGGCGGTGGCGCGACCGGCAGCGGTGCGCGCAGCAGCAGCGGCAGGCGGCGGTAGAAGCAACGGCGGCAGGCGGCGGGGGCTGCGGCGGTGGTGCGGTGGCGGGGTGGAGAGGGCGGCGGGGTTCGGCGGCTTATAAAGGGGCCGGGGAGGGGCGCTGCTTGGGAAGGGGGCCGGCGTGAGTGAGAGTCCGGCTCGGACTCTCCTCGACGTCCGTGCGGCACACGGCGGGAGGAAGGCGGCGACGCTGGTGGGCTTTGGCCCGGCTCGACTAGTCCTCTGGCCTAGTTGGGCGGAAACTAAAATAAAAATAAAAAATTTCCACCGAAGAAAAATCCTAATAAGATATTAAAAAAATTCCAAAAACAATTTTCACCATCTAAAAAAAATATTTAGAACAAAATGAACATTTTTTTGGCCTAAAAATGCAATTTTCAAAAATGCATATTTTTCTAATTCAAATAAAATCTCAAATAGAATCCAAATAAAATATTTATTTGATTTTAAAATTTTACCTCCAATATTCCTCTTTTTTTGAAGAAGTCATATTATCTTCCCTCTTTTATTTTTAATATTGGAAATTATTGGAGAGCAAAATATTAGAATCAAAATGATCCCTCTTTTCAAATTTGAGAAAAAGTCAAATATGAAAATAAATGAAATCCCCAACTCTCTCCTTGGGTCCTTGAGTTGCATAAGATTTCTAGGATCACAAACAAAATGCAATTAAAATATGATATGCATATGATGACCTATGTATAACATCCAAATTGAAAATTGGGATGTTACAAACCTACCCCCCATAAGATGAATCACGCCCTCGAGATTCGGGTTGGCTAGAAAATAGGTGTGGGTGGTCCTTCCGTAGGTCTTCTCGTTCCCAGGTGGCTTCCTCCTCGGTATGGTGGCTCCACTGAACTTTGCAAAACTTGATAACCTTGCTGCGCGTAACTAGGCTGGCAAACTCGAGAATCTTGATGGGTTTCTCCTCGTAGGTTAGATCACTATCCAACTGAATTGCTTTCAGGGGCACTGTATCTCTCAAAGGAATATCAGCGATCTCAGCATGGCACTTCTATAACTGAGAAACGAGAAACACATTGTAAACTCCTGACAATCCTTCTGGTAACTCCAACTTGTAGGCAACTTCTCCCATACCTTCTAGAACTCGGTACGGTCCTACAAATCTCGAGGCTAACTTTCCCTTAACTCCAAATCGTTTAACTCCTCGAAGTGGTGACACACGAATATATGCTCTGTCTCCAATTTCATAGACTACCTCTTTGCGTTTGGTATCTGCATAACTCTTCTGCCTGGGTTGAGCTACCTTCAGTCTGTCTCGAATGAACTTAACCTTCTCTTCATACTCTTTGATCAAATCTGGTCCAAACAACTGATGGTCTACAACTTCATCCCACATTAACGGTGTCCTACATCTCCTTCCATACAAGGCTTTAAAAGGTGCCATCTTCAAACTAGCCTAATAACTGTTGTTATATGAGAACTCTGCGTAAGGCAAATTGTTATCCCATCTAGATCCATAATCTAGCGCACAAGCCCTCAACATGTCCTCCAGAATCTGATTGACTCTCTCAATCTGTCCATCTGTCTGCGGATGAAAGGCTGTACTGAACTCTAGCCTAGTACCCAAAGTCTAGTGCAATTGATTTCAAAACTTCAAAGTAAACTGTGTTCCTCTATCTGATACGATGGTCCTCGGAACTCCATGCAGACATACGATCCTAGTCATATATATCTTGGCCAACTTCGCGCTTGTATAGGTGGTTTTCACTGGGATAAAGTGAGCTACCTTGGTCAAGCGATCAACTACTACCTAGATAGAGTCATATCCTGATCGGGTCCTGCGTAATCTGGTGATGAAATCCATGCCAATCTTGTCCCACTTCCATTCGGGAATTGGCATAGGCTGAGGCAATCCAGTCGGCTTCTGATGTTCTGCCTTCACTCTCTGACATACATCACATACTGCTACATACTCGGCAATATCCTTCTTCATACCCGTCCACCAGAAACGCTCCTTCAAATCCAAATACATCTTGGTGTTTCTGAGGTGTATCGAGTATGGCGAGTCATGAGCTTCCTGAAGTATTAACTTCCTGATCTCCGCATTATTGGGCACATATATACGATCCTCAAACCATAAAGTTTCGTGCTCATCTTCATGAAAACCCTTGGATTTTCCTTTACTCATCTTCTCCTTTATCTTAGTGATTTCCTTATCATCCTTCTGAGCTTCTTGAATCTTTCCCAATAATGTAGACTGAACCTCCATTGCTGAAACAAAACCACTTGGAACTATCTCCAAACGAAGCTCCTTGATATTCTCGACTAACTCCTGCGGTAATCCTCCGCTTACAAGGGTATTGGCATAACTTATGCCGCTTAAAGTGTTTGCTACGACATTGGCCTTTCCTGGATGATAATGCAACTTCATATTGTAATCCTTTATTAGCTCCAACCATCTCCTCTGCCTGAGATTCAGCTCCTTCTATGTGAAAATGTACTTCAAACTCTTGTGATCCGTGTACACATCACAATGGTTTCCAATAAGAAAATGTCTCCAGGTCTTGAGCGCATGCACTACGGCTGCTAACTCCAAATCATGGGTGGCATAATTCAACTTGTGAGGTCGAAGCTGTCGTGAGGCATACGAAACAACTCTTCCGTCCTGCATCAGTACACCTCCAAGTCCTAAGTGAGAAGCGTCACAATACACTTGGAAATCCTTGCGTATATCCGGAAGAATCAGCATTGGGGCTGTAACCAAACGTTTCTTCAACTCCTGAAAACTGGCCTCCCAATCTTGAGTCCATTTGAACTTGGTGTCCTTCTTCAACAACTCTGTCATGGGTTTCGCAATCTTGGAGAAATTCTCAATGAACCTCCGGTAATATCCTGCGAGTCCTAGAAAACTGCGGATCTCTCCAACTAAGGTGGATGCCAACCACTCAATGATAGACTGAACCTTCGTAGGATCAATAGCTATACCTTCTTCTGATATAACATGTCCAAGAAATCCAACTTCCTTCAACCAAAACTCACACTTGCTGAACTTGGCATAAAGCTGATGTTCCCTGAGCTTCTCAAGAACTAAGCGCAAGTGTTCCTTGTGTTCCTCTTCATTCTTCGAGTATACCAATATATCGTCAATGAACACCATGACAAACTTATCCAAGAACTCCATGAACACCTTGTTCATCATACTCATAAAATAGGTAGGGGCATTGGTTAATCCAAATGACATAACTGTGTAATCATATAGCCCGTACCTTGTGGTGAAAGTTGTCTTAGGTATATCCTATTCTTGGATTTCAACTGATGGTATCCTGATCAAAATCGATCTTGGAGAATACTTTAGCTCCCTGCAACTGGTCAAATAGATCACTGATCATCGGTAGTGGGTACTTGTTCTTGATCGTCACTTCATTCAAGGCCAGGTAATGAACAACCATTCTCAAAGATCCATCCTTCTTCTCAACTAAGAGCAGTGGGGCTCCCCATGGTGATGAACTTGGTCGGATGTAACCTTTCTCCAATAACTCCTTAATTTGCTTCTTAATTTCCTCCAGATCATTTGCGGGCATCCGATACGGTCTCTTCGATATTGCCCCGGTGCCTGGCAACAACTCTATCAAAAAATCTATGTCTTGATCTAGAGGCATGCCTGGTAGTTCCTCTGGAAATACATCCGGGTAATCCTTCACAACATGCACTTCCTCCTGAACAACTCCCGAGAGAGAATTTACTTGGGTCCTCCTTGGCGCATGTCTAGACACATACTTGATCCTTTTCCCCTCCGGGGTGGTGAGTACAATTGACTTACTAGCACAATCGATGTTTCCTTCATAATTCGATAACCAATCCATGCCTAATATTATATCCAACCCTTGTGACTCCAAAATTATTAGGTCTGAGGGGAAAACATGGCTACCAATGGTTAAGGGTAACCGATCACACCATCGGCTGGCCATATACTCTGCTCCTGGCGAGCTTACTAACATGGGTGACCTAAGTGCTAGGGTTGATAACTTAAACTTGTCCACAAATCCCCTTGATATGTACGAATGCGATGCACCAGTATCAAAAAGAACAAGAGCAGTAAATGACTTAACCAAAAACTTACCAATCACTTCGTCAGGCTGATCCTCAACCTCCTCCACGTTGATGTGGTTCACCTGACCTCTGGTGAAGGGATTGGGCTTCTTCCCAGAGCTTCCATTTCCATTGCCATTCTTCAACTCAGAACAATCGTTGGCGTAGTGCCCAGTATTCCCACACTTGTAACAGGTAACATGGCTCAGGTCCTTCTTGGCAGGCGTTGCTGGGTTGGGATGGTTCTGGTTACTGCTTGCTCCATTCTCGTTTCCATTCTTAGGCCCACTATGGTTATGTGAGCTTCCTCCATTGTGGGTATGGCTTCCATGGTTATGGGTGTAACCTCCAGAGTTAGGGGTAAAGCGAGGCTTCTGCTGAGCTCCAGAATTGTACTTCCCCTGTCCATACTTCCGTTTGCGGCTCTCTATCTACTGTTGTTTGCTTTCAATCATAAGGGCCCGGTCTACCAACTCCTGGTAGTTAGTGAATGTTGCCACAACTGCATACTCATCTCATCATTCAGCCCTTCCATAAACTTCTCCTTCTTCGCGGCATCTGTGGCCACATCATCTAGGGCATAGCGAGCTAACTTGCTAAACTCATCCACGTACTGCCCTACAGTATGATTTCTCGGGCGTAAGTTGCGAAACTCACGCTTCTTCATATTCATTGCTCCTATGGATACATGGGCTGTGGGGAAACCTTGCTGAAACTGATCCCACGTGACATTGGCTATTGGAAAAGTGGCTGTGTAATTCTACCACCATGAGGCTGCAGGTCCATCCAATTGATGTGCGGCAAAGCGTACCTTCTCAGCATCTATGCAACCTGCGGTGGTCAGCTCCCTTCCAATCTTGCAGAGCCATTCATCAGCAACAATCGACTCGGTGCTACTGGAAAACATCGGCGGATTCGACCTCAGAAAATGGGCTAAGTTGTCAACTCATGGTGGTGGAGGTGGGTTGTTGTTGTTGCCTTGGTTCTGGACTAGTAGCTGCACCAAGGCATTCTGCTGCTGGATCAACTAGGTGAGCTCCGGTGGGAAAATATCCAGGGTCACGTCTCAGAGGCATTTGATAGGTTTAGAGGGGAGAGATTAGAATAGAGTGAGGTATAAGGAGAAAATCACTACCCATATGCACATGAGACAGACACAATCATATCACACCACTCAATTGAAACAAGGGCATACACTCGATCTAGCTACCGTTCTAAAATACTCAGACTACTACTATATACATGGGGGAATACTACTGATAATATGGTGGTCGACTAGAAATTTTGATCGGAAGAAGACTCCATGATATCTGCTCCAGCTTCGTTTTCGTAAGGGGATGAAGCACCGTTGTCTCAAGGCGGAACTTGGGCAGAACCAATCTAGGGCTCCGCCAGAGCTGTTCTGCTGGGGAAACTTCCCTCCGGGAGGGGAAAATCATCATCATCATCATCACCAATGACCCTCTCATCGAGAGGGGGTTAATCTCCATCAACATATTCACTAGCACCATCTACTCTCAACCCCTAGTTCATCTCTTGTGTTTGATCTTTGTGTCAAAACCTCAGATTGGTACCTGTGGCTTGCTAGTAGTGTTGATTACTCCTTGTAGTTGATGCTAGTTGGTTTATTCGGTGGAAGATCATATGTTTAGATCCATAAAGATAATTTATACTCCTCTGGTTATGAACATGAATATGCTTTGTGAGTAGTTACGTTTGTTCCTGAGGACATGGGAGAAGTCTTGTTATAAGTAATCATGTGAATTTGGTATTCGTTCAATATTTTGATGAGATGTATGTTGTCTCTCCTCTAGTGGTGTTATGTGAACGTTGACTACATGACACTTCACCATTATTTGGGTCTATGGGAAGGCATTGGGAAGTAATAAGTAGATGATGGGTTGCTAGAGTGATAGAAGCTTAAACCCTAGTTTATGCGTTGCTTCGTAAGGGGCTGATTTGGATCCACATGTTTCATGCTGTGGTTAGATTTATCTTAATTCTTATTTCATAGTTGCGGATGCTTGCGAGAGGGTTTAATCATAAGTGGGAGGCTTGTGCAAGGAAGGGCATCACCCAAGCACCGGTCCACCCACATATCAAATTATCAAAGTAAAGAACGCGAATCATATGAGCATGATGAAACCCAGCTTGACAGTAATTCCCATGTGTCCTCGGGAGCACTTTGCTTTATATAAGAGTTCGTCCAGGCTTGTCCTTTGCTACAAAAAGGATTGGGCCACCTTGCTGCACCTTAGTTACTTTTGTTACTTGTTACCCATTACGAATTATCTTATCACACAACTATCTGTTACCGATAATTTCAGTGCTTGCAGAGAACACCTTGCTGAAAACCGCTTGTCATCTCCTTCTGCTCCTCGTTGGGTTTGACACTCTTACTTACTGAAAGAACTACGGTAGATCCCCTATACTTGTGGGTCATCAAGACTCTTTTCTGGCACAGTTGCCGGGGAGTGAAGCGCCTTTGTAAGTGGAATTTAGTAAGGAAACATTTATGTAGTGTGCTGAAATTTACTGTCACTAGTCACTATGGAAAATAATCCTTTGAGTGGTTCATTTGGGGTATCTTCACCCCAAATGGAAGAGCAAAGAGTTTCTCCTCAACCTACTGCACCTACTGAAAATATTTATTATGAAATTCCTTCGGGTACGATAGAGAAACTTCTAGCTAATCCTTATGCAGGAGATGGAACATTACATCCTGATATGCATCTAATCTATGTGGATGAAGTTTGTGGATTATTTAGGCTTGCAGGTTTGCCCGAGGATGTTGTCAAGAAGAAGGCCTTCCCTTTATCTTTGAAGGGAAAGGAATTGACATGGTATAGGCTATGTGATGATATTGCATCATGGAACTACAACCATTTGAAATTGGAATTTCATCAGAAGTTTTATCCTATACATCTAGTTCATCGTGATCGAAACTATATATATAATTTTTGGCCTCGTGAAGGAGAAATTATCCCTCAAGCTTGGGGGAGGCTTAAGTCAATGTTATATTCATGCCCCAATCATGAGCTCTCAAGAGAAATTATTATTCAGAACTTTTATGATTCGCTTTCTTGTAATGATCAATCCATGCTTGATACTTCTTGTACCGGTTCTTTTATGAAGAAAAATATTGAATTCAAATGGGATTTATTGGAAAGAATTAAACGCAACTCTGAAGATTGGGAACTCGATGAAGGTAAGGAGTAAGGTATAAACCTTAAGTTTGATTGTGTTAAATCTTTTACGGATACTGATGTTTTCCGTGATTTCAGCCCTAAATATGGACTTGACTCTGAGATAGTAGCTTCTTTTTGTGAATCATTTGCTACTCATGTTGATCTCCCTAAGGAGAAGTGGTTTAAATACCATCCTCCCACTAAAGTTAAAGTAGTTGAACCTATTAAAGTTGAAGAAGGAACTATTACTTATAATGTTGAATCTATTGTTCCTACTGCCTATATTGAGAAACCACCATTTCCTGTTAGGATAAAGGACCATGCTAGAGCTTCAACTGTGGTTCGTAAGAGTTATACTAGAACACTTACACCCCCTGAACAAATTAAAGTTCAACCTAGTATTGCTATGGTTAAAGATCTCTTGGTTGATAATATTGATGGGCATGTTATTTATTTCTGTGATGAAGCTGCTAGAATTGATAAACCCGATATTAAAGATAAACATAGACCTGTTGTTGGCATGCCTGTTGTTTCTGTTAAAATAGGAGATCATTGTTATCATGGCTTATGTGATGTGGGTGCTAGTGTGACTGCAACTTCTTTTAATTTATGTAAAGAAATTATGAATGATATTGCACCTGCTGAGATAGAAGATATTGATGTTACAATTAAGCTTGCCAATAGAGATACTATATCACCAATTGGGATTGTTAGAGATGTTGAAGTCTTGTGTGGGAAGATAAAATACCCTACTGATTTTCTTGTTCTTGCTTCCCCACAAGATGATGTTTGTCCCATTATATTTGGTAGACCTTTCTTGAATACCGTTAATGCTAAGATAGACTTTGAGAAAGATATTGTTACTGTTGGTTTAGGGGATATGTCTCATGATTTTATTTTTTCCAAATTTCGTAGACAACCTCATGATAAGGAATTGCCTAGTAAGGATGAAATTATTGGTCTTGCTTCTATGGCAGTGCCTCCTACTGATCCTTTAGAACAATATTTGCTAGACCATGAAAATGATATGTTTACGAATGAAAGAAAGGAATTAGATGAAATATTCTTTAATCAAGGGCCTATTTTGAAACACAACTTGCCTATTGAAATCCTTGGGGATCCTCCTCCACCCAAGGGTGATCCCGTCTTTGAGCTTAAACAATTACTTGATACTTTGAAGTATGCTTATCTTGATGAAAAGAAGATATATCCTGTTATTATTAGTGCTAAACTTTCAGAGCATGAAGAAAAGAAATTATTGAAAACTCTGAAGAAGCACCATGCAGCTATTGGATATACTCTTGATGATATTAAGGGCATTAGTTCCACTCTATGTCAGCACAAAATTAATTTGGAGCATGATGCTAAACCAGTTGTTGATCACCAATGACGGTTAAATCCTAAGATGAAAGAAGTGGTAAGAAATGAAATACGAAAGCTTCAGGAGGCAGGTATAATTTATCCTATTGCTGATAGTAGATGGGTAAGTCATGTTCATTGTGTCCCTAAGAAGGGAGGTATTATTGTTGTTCCTAATGATAAGAATGAATTGATTCCACAAAGAATTGTTACAGATTAAAGAATGGTACTTGATTTTCGCAAATTAAACAAAGCTACTAGAAAAGATCATTACCCTCTACCTTTTATTGATAAAATGCTAGAAAGATTATCTAAACTCACACATGTTTGCTCTCTAGATGGTTATTCTGGTTTCTCTCAAATACCTGTGTCAAAAGATAGTTAGGAAAAGACCACCTTTACTTGCCCTTTCGGTACTTTTGCTTATAGACATATGCCTTTTGGTTTATGCAATGCACCTGCTACCTTTCAAAGATGTATGACTGCTATATTCTCTGACTTTTGTGAAAAGATTGTTGAGGTTTTCATGGATGATTTCTCCGTTTACGGAACTTCTTTTGATGATTTCTTAAGCAACCTTGATCGAGTTTTCCGGAGATGTGAAGAAACTAATCTTGTCTTGAATTGGGAGAAGTGCCACTTTATGGTTAATGAAGGTATTGTCTTGGGGCATAAAATTTCTGAAAGAGGAATTGAATTTGATAAAGCTAGAGTAGATGCTATTGAAAAGATGTCGTGTCCTAAAGATATCAAATGTATAAGAAGTTTCCTTGGTCATGCTGGTTTCTATAGGAGGTTTATTAAAGACTTCTCTAAAATTTCTAGGCCTCTCACTAATCTCTTGCAAAAAGATGTTCCTTTTGTTTTTGATGATGATTGTGTAGAAGCATTTGAAATACTTATGAAGGCCTTCATTTTTGCTCCTATTGTTCAGCCGCCTGATTGGAATTTACCTGTTGAAATTATGTGTGATGCTAGTGATTATGTTGTTGGTGTTGTTCTAGGGAAAAGAGTTGATAACAAATTGAATGTTATTCATTATGCTAGTAAAACTCTGGACAGTGCTGAGAGGAACTATGCTACTACTGAAAAGGAATTTTTAGCAGTTGTTTTTGCTTGTGATAAGTTCAGATCTTATGTTGTTGATTCCAAAGTAACTGTTCACACCGATCATGCTACTATTAAATATCTTATGGAAAAGAAAGATGCTAAACCTAGACTTATTAGATGGGTTCTCTTGTTACAAGAATTTGATTTTCATATTATTGATAGAAAGGGAGTTGAGAACCCCATTGTAGACAACTTGTCTAGGTTAGAAAATGTTCTTGATGACCCACTGCCTATTGATGATAGCTTTACTAATGAACAATTAGCTGTCATAAATGCTTCTCGTAATACTCCATGGTATGCTGATTATGCTAATTACATTGTTGCTAAATTTATACCACCTAGTTTCACATACCAGCAAAAGAAAAAGTTTTTCTATGATTTAAGACATCACTTTTGGGATGACCCACACCTTTATAAAGAATGAGTAGGTGGTGTTATTAGACATTGTTTACCTGAGCATGAACAAGAATAGATCCTATGCAAGTGCCACTCTGAGGCTTACGGAGGACACCATGCTGGAGATAGAACTGTGCACAAGGTATTGCAATCTGGTTTTATTGGCCTACTCTCTTCAAGGATGCTTGTAAGTTTGTCTTGTCTGGGATGAATGTCGAAGAATTGGTAATATTAGTAGACGTCAGGAAATGCCTATGAATTATTCACTTGTTATTGAACCATTTGATGTTTGTGGCTTTGATTATATGGGACCTTTTCCTTCCTTTAATGGGTATACACACATTTTAGTTGTTGTTGACTACGTAACTATGTGGGTAGAATCTATTCCAATTAGTAGTGCTGATCATAACACCTCTATTAAGATGCTTAAAGAAGTTATTTTTCCGAGGTTTGGAGTCCCTAGATATTTGATGACTAATGGTGGTTCACATTTTATTCATGATGCTTTCCATAAACTGCTTTCTAAGTGTGATGTTAATCATAGAATTGCATCTCCATATCATCCTCAGTCTAGTGGTCAAGTAGAATTGAGTAATAGAGAAATTAAATTGATCTTGCAAAAGACTGTCAATATATCCAGAAAGAATTGGTCTAAGAAACTTGATGATGCATTATGGGCTTATAGAACTACTTATAAGACCCTATTGGTATGTCTCCGTATAAAAAGGTTTATGGAAAAACATGTCACTTACCTCTCGAGCTAGAACATAAAGCTTACTGGGCAATCAAAGAGCTCAACTATGGTTTCAAACTTGCTGGTGAGAAGAGGTTATTTGACATTAGCTCACTTGATTAATGGAGATCCCAAGCCTATGAGAATGCGAAGTTGTTTAAAGAAAATGTTAAAAGATGGCATGACAAAAGGATACAAAAGCGTGAGTTTAATGTAGGTGATCACGTTTTGCTATACAACTCTCATTTAAGATTTTTTGCAGGAAAGCTTCTCTCTAAATGGGAAGGTCCTTACATTATCGAGGAGGTCTATCGTTCTGGTGCCATCAAAATCAATAACGCCGAAGGCACAAATCCGAAGGTGGTAAACGGTAAAAAATCAAACATTATATCTCAGGTACTCCCATAAATGTTGAGACAATTATAATCAGTACCACAACACCGGAGGAGTACATAAGGGATACTTTCCAGAACATTTCAGACTCCGAAAAGGAATAGGTATGTGGTATGGTAAGTAAACCGACTCCAAAACATTTCCAATGGTATTTTTTCTCTGTTTTGGAATATTTTAAAAAATTAGGAAAATTAAAAGTAGTCCGGAAGATGCACGAGGAGACCACAAGGGTGGAAGGCGCGCCCCCTGCCTTATGGCCACCTCGTGTGCTCTACGGACTCCGTTTTCTTGCACAATACTTCTTTTGGTCGGTAAAAAATCATTATATAATCTCACGAAGGTTTTGAACACCGTACCACGAGAAAATCCTCTGTTGTTGTTTTGAGATATTTTTCAGACGGATCCAGATCACCATGACATCTCCAACCGCCCCTAAGGATAAGTTTTTCGAGAAGGTCATCAATCCCTACCTTGCAGAGGTCATGCGGCACCCTCAAGCCATTGAGATGCATGAGGGGGTGCTGCACATCCGTGATGTTGAGGGGTCGAAGAAGATCAGAAGCGTGGAGACAAGACTCGAAGCAATGGAGCAACAAGTTTTCGAGCGCCAAGGGATGATGGAACATGGACTCAACGCCAATCACATGATGATCGTGAAGTTCACCAACAATCACAAGTTGGATGCCAAGAACATTGGGGAGGCCATCTCCAAGCTTCATGAAAAAATCGTGCATCTCCAAGCCCAGATCTATGACCTACAAAACCAAAACTGTAAATATGAATGCAGATTTAAGAGGATGAATTTCGCTGCAGATCTGAGGATCCCGGAGACTCGTTCATCTTTCTATGATGGTGATCCTATGCCTTGGAAGATGGATGACATGCGTATTTCATCAACAACCCCATCATCACCACCTCTGAAGAAAGAGACATAAATACATGGGTATGGGCACTCCCCTTGGCAACTACCAAGCTTGGGGGGAGGTGCCCCGATATCGTATCACTATCACACTTTTACCTTTATCATTTTCTTAGTTCGGTCCTTTTAATTATGTCTTGATCTAGTAGAATAAAGTTTTTAGGATGATCTAACTTTGAGCTTTGTTTTGATCTCTATCTATGTAATCAAGTCCGTGAGTTTTATATAATAAAAGTAGTTTTGAGTTGAGGGCTTTGCTTTCTTGCTATGATCTTGAGGGTACAAGAATAAGGGAAAGAATAAAAAGAAATAAAAGATCATATAGTGATCTTATGGAGAGTAATGACTTCACATAAAAGGAGTATGCTAAATAAAAGTTGTTGAGAATTGACAAACATAGTTTTGGTCATTTTTGCAATTAATAGGAAGTAATAAAGAAAGAGAGGCTTCATGTATAAATATACTATCTTGGACATCTTTTGTAATTGTGAGCACTCATTAAAATATGACATGCTAAAAGGTTGATGTTGGACAAGGAAGACAACATAATGAGTTATGTTTGCTTATATCTGAATAGAAGTTATATTGTCATGGATCCTCCAACATGTTGAGCTTGCCTTTCCCTCTCATGCTAGCCAAATTCTTTGCACCAAGTAGAGATACTACTTGTGCTTCCAAACATCCCGTAAACCACTTTTGCCATGGGAGTCCACCATACCTACCTATGGATTGAGTAAGATCCTTCAAGTAAGTTGTCATCGGTGCAAGCAATAAAAATTGCTCTCTAAATATGTATGATTTGTTAGTGTGAAGAAAATAAGCTTTATACAAACATGTGATATGGAAAAAATAAAAGCAACAGACTGCATAATAAAGCTCTTTATCACAAGTGGCAATATAAAGTGATGTTCTTTTGCATTAAGATTTTTTGCATCCAACCATAAAAGTGCATGACAACCTCAGCTTCCCTCTATGAAGGGGCTATCTTTACTTTTATCTTCTACCCTTATACATGAGTCATGGTGATTTTCACCTTTCCTTTTTACACTTTTTCTTTTGGCAAGTAGTATGTGTTGGAGAGATCTAGATATATATATATATCCACTCAGATGTAGGTTATCATAAAGTCTTATTGTTGACATTACCCTTGAGGTAAAAGGTTGGGAGGCGAAACTATAAGCCCCTATCTTTCTCTGTGTCTGGCTGAGGCTTTGAACCCATAAGTATCGCATGAGTGTTAGCAATTATGAAAGACTAAATGATAGTTGAGTATGTGGACTTGCCGAAAAGCTCTTAAATTGACTCTTTCTGATTTTATGATAAATTGCAATTGCTTCAATGACTGAGATCATAGTTTGTGCGTTTTCAATAAAGTTTCTGATGCGTACTTTACCTTGTGAACAAATTGTTACTTTTGCATAACTAATTATATGACATTATATATTTCTGTTCTAAACATGTGGACATATTTTCGATTTAGGCTTTCGCTTGAGGACAAGCGAGGTCTAAGCTTGGGGGAGTTGATATGTCCATTTTGCATCATGCTTTTATATTGATATTTATTGCATTATGGGTTGTTATTACACATTATATCACAATACTTATGCCTTTTATCTCTTATTTTACAAGGTTTAGATGAAGAGGGAGAATGACGGCAGCTGGAATTCTGGACTGGAAAAGGATCAAATATTAGACACCTATTCTGCACAACTCCAAAAGTCCAGAAATTTCACCGAAAATTATTTTGGAATATATAAAAAATATTAGGCGAAGAAAGCACCAGAGGGGCGCCACCAGCCATCCACAAGGGTGGGGGGGCGCGACCTACCCCCTTGGGCGCGCCCCCTGCCTTGTGGGAAACCTGGCACGACCCTAATGCCTATCTTCTGCTATAAGGTGTGTTTTTACCTAGAAAAAATCAGAGGAAGCTTTCGGGATGAAGCGCCACCGTCTCGAGGCGAAACTTGGGCAGAACCAATCTAGGGCTCCGGCGGAGCTGTTCTGCCCAGGAAACTTCCCTCCGGGAGGGGGAAATCATCGTCATCGTCATCACCAACGATTCTCTCATCGAGAGGGGGTCAACCTCCATCAACATCTTCACCAGCACCATTTCCTCTCAAACCCTAGTTCATCTCTTTTGTCTGACCTTTGTCTTAAAACCTCAGATTGGTACCTGCGGGTTGCTAGTAGTGTTCATTACTCCTTGTAGTTGATGCTAGTTGGTTTATTTGGTGGAAGATCATATGTTCAGATCCTTAATTATAATTAATACTCCTCTGATTATGAATATGAATATGCTTTGTGAGTAGTTACATTTGTTCCCGAGGACATGGGAGTAGTCTTGTTATAAGTAATCATGTGAATTTGGTATTCGTTCGATATTTTGATGATATGTATGTTGTCTCTCCTCTAGTTGTTTTATGTAAATGTCGACTACATGACACTTCACCATTATTTGGGCCTAGGGGAAGGCATTGCAAAGTAATAAGTAGAAGATGGGTTGCTAGAGTGAGAGAATCTTAAACGCTAGTTTATGCATTGCTACGTAAGGGGCTGATTTGGATCCATATGTTTCATGTTGTGGTTAGATTTACCTTAATTCTTCTTCCGTAGTTGTGGATGCTTGCGAGAGGGGTTAATCATAAGTGGGAGGCTTGTCCAAGGAAGGGCAGCACCCAAGCACAGGTCCACCCACATATCAAATTATCAAAGTAAAGAATGCGGATCATATGAGCATGATGGAAACTAGCTTGACAGTAATTCCCATGTGTACTCGGGAGCACTTTGCTTTATATAAGAGTTCGTCCATACTTGTCCTTTTCTACAAAAAGGATTGGGCCACCTTGCTACACCTTAGTTACTTTTGTTACTTGTTACCTGTTACGAATTATCTTATCACACAACTATCTATTACCGATAATTTCAGTGCTTGCAGAGAATACCTTGCTGAAAACCGCTTGTCGTTTCCTTCTCCTCCTCGTTGGGTTCGACACTGTTACTTATCAAAAGGACTATGATAGATCGTCTATACTTGTGGGTCATCAAGGCCTCCTTTTAATAAAGAACAGGAACAAAGCATTAACACATAGTGAATACATGAACTCCTCAAACTACGGTCATCACCGGAAAGTATCCCAAATACTGTCACTCGGGTGTTTACGGATCATAACACGTAATACGCGAATATGACTTGCAAGATCGGATCTAGAACATAGATATAATGTTGATAACATAAAAGGTTCAGATCTGAAATCATGGCACCCGGGCCCAAAGTGACAAGCATTAAGCATGGAAAAGTCATATCAACATCAATCTCAGAACATAATGGATACTAGGGATCAAGCCCTAACAAGACTAACTCGATTACATGATGAATCTCATCCAACTCCTCGCCGACCAGCATTCCTACGAAGGAATTACTCATTCCTGGTTGGGAGCATCATGGAATTGGCGATGGAGGGTTGGTGATGACGAAGATAAAATATCCCCCTCTCCGGAGCCCCAAAGGGACTCCAGATCTGGCCTCCCAATGAAGAACAATAGGTGGCGGCAGCTCCGTATCGTGAAACGAAATAATTCTACCTCTTTGACTTTTTTCTAGAAAGTAGGTATTTATGGAGTTGGAATCAGGGTCCACGGGGCCACCAGGTGGGCACAACCCACCTAGGCGCGCCTGGAGGGGGGCACCCTAGTGGGTTGTGCTCACCCATGGGCCCCCCTCCGGTGGTTCTTGGCTCCAATATTTGATGTGGCTCGAACTACGTCGGTATTTCCCCAAAGAGGAAGGGATGATGCATCACAACTATGGTAGGTAATTCCCTCAGTTATGAAACCAATGTATTAATCTAGTAGGAGAACCAAGCAGCACTATGTAAATGGTACCTGCACACAAAGAACACATACTTGCAACCCGACGCTTATGAGGGGTTGTAAATCCCTCTTACGGGTAACGGCGTAGGAAATTAGCAAGTTGATGGGATAAATTTGTGATAGATTGGATAAATATATCTCTAATAAACATGAAATAAAAGGTGCAAATAAAAAGTGCAGCAAGGTATTTTGGAGTTTTTTGGAATAATGGATCTGAAAATAAAAGCAAATAAAAATAGATCTCAAAGCAAATATGATAAAGAATATACCCAAGGGCCGTATATTTCACCAGTGGCTTCTCTCGAGAAAAATAGCATAAAGTGGGTAAACAAATTATTGTTGGGAAATTTATAGAACTTCAAATAATTATGACAATATCTAGGCAATGATCATTATATAGGCATCACGTCCAAAATTAGTAGACCGACTCCTGCCTGCATCTACTACTATTACTCCGCACATCGACCACTATCCAGCATGCATCTAGTGTATTAAGTTCATGGAGAAACGGAGTAATGCAATAAGAACGATGACATGATGTAGACAAGATCTATTCATGTAGGAATATACCCCATCTTGTTATCCTTAATGGCAACGATCAATGTGTGTCTTGCTGCCCCTTCGGTCACTGGGAAAGAACACCACACGACCGGACCCATCACAAGAAAATTCGATCTAGTTGGCCTAACTAAACCAAAGATTCGAAGAAGAAATACAAGGCTATAAGTAATCATGCATATAAGAGATCAAAACTCAAATAACTTTCATGGATAAAATAGATCTGATCATAAACTCAAAGTTCATCGGATCCCAACGAACACACCGCAAAAGGAGTTACATCAAATAGATCTCCAAGAGACCATTGTATTGAGAAACAAAAGAGAGAGAGGAAGCCATGTAGCTACTGACTACAGACCCTAAGGTCTACAATGAACTACCCACGCATCATCGGAGAGGCACCAATGAGGATGATGAACCCCTTCGCGATGGTGTCTAGATTGGATATGGTGTTTCTGGAACTTGCGATGGCTAAAATTGTGTTTCGCCAACTCCCCTCGGATCCCCCCTCTGGTACTTCCTTGGCCCATCGTGTGTCTTTGAAGGATATATGCCCTAGAGGCAACAATAAAGTTGTTATTTGTATTTCCTTATATCATGATAAATGTTTATTATTCATGCTAGAATTGTATTAACCGGAAACATAGTACATGTGTGAACACATAGACAAAAAAGTGTCACTAGTTTGCCTCTACTTGACTAGCTCGTTGAATCAATGACGGTTATGTTTCCTAACCATAGACATGAGTGGTCATTTGATTAGCGGGATCACATCATTAGAGAATGATGTGATTGACTTGACCCATTCCGTTAGCTTAATATTTGATCGTTTAGTATATTGCTATTGCTTTCTTCATGACTTATACATATTCCTATGACTATGAGATCATGCAACTCCCGAATACCGGAGGAACACTTTGTGTGCTAACGAACATCACAACGTAACTGGGTGATTATAAAGGTGCTCTACAGGTGTCTCCAATGGTGTTTGTTGAGTTGGCATGGATCAAGATTAGGATTTGTCACTCCGATTGTCGGAAAGGTATCGCTGGGCCCTCTCGGTAATTCACATCACTATAAGCCTTGCAAGCAATGTGACTAATGAGTTAGTTGCGGGATGATGCATTATGGAACGAGTAAAGAGACTTGCCGGTAAGGAGATTAAACTAGGTATTGAGATACCGACGATCGAATCTCAGGCAAGTAACATACCGATGACAAAGGGAACAACATATGTTGTTATGCAGTTTGACCGATAAAAGATCTTCGTAGAATATGTAGGAACCAATATGAGCATCCAGGTTCCGGTATTGGTTATTGACCGGAGATGTGTCTCGGTCATGTCTACATAGTTCTCGAACCTGTAGGGTCCGCATGCTTCGTTCGGTGATGATCGATATTATGAGTTTATGTGTTTGATGTACCGAAGGTAGTTTTGAGTCCCGGATGAGATCGGGGACATCACGAGGAGTCTCTAAATAGTCGAGACATAAAGATCGATATATTAGAGGACTATATTCGGACATCGGAAAGGTTCCGAGTGATTCAGGTATTTTTCGGAGTACCGAGGAGTTACGGAAATACGGGGGAAGAAGTATTGGGCCTCATGGGCCAAGTGGTGGAAGAGAGGAGGCAGGACAAGGCAGGGCGCACCCCCCTAGCCCAAACCGAATCGGACTAGGGGGCCGGCCCCCCTTTCCTCCTTTCCTCCCTCTCCTTCCTTCTCGCTCTCCTCCTTCCTTTCCCGCTCCTAGTAGGAGTAGGAAAGGGGAGTCATACTCCTACTAGGAGGACTCCTTCTCCTGGCGCGCCCTACTAGGAGAACACACAAGTTGATTGTTCCAAGCCGTGTGTGGTGCCCCCCTCCACCATAATCCACCTCGATCATATCGTAGCGGTGCTTAGGCGAAGCCCTGCGTCGGTAGCAACATCATCACCGTCAACACGGTGTCGTGCTGACAGAACTCTCCAGTGAAGCTCTGCTGGATCGGAGTTCGTGGGACGTCATCGAGCTGAACATGTGCTGAACTCGGAGGTGCCGTGCGTTCGGTACTTGGATCGGTTGGATCGTGAAGACGTTGGACTACATCAACTGCGTTCTCATAATGCTTCCACTTACGGTCTACGAGGGTACGTAGACGATACTCTCCCCTCTCGTTGTTGTGCATCACCATGATCTTGCGTGTGCGTAGGGATTTTTTTGAAATTACTACATTCCCCAACAGGGGCATCCGAGTCAGGTTTATGCGTAGATGTTATATGCACGAGTAGAACACAAAGGAGTTGTGTGTGTGGGTATATACATATTGCTTGCCATCACTAGTTGATTCTTGATTCGGTGGCATTGTTGGATGAAGCAGCCCAGACCAGCATTACGCGTACGCTTACACGAGACTGGTTCTACCAACGTGCTTCACGCACAGGTGGCTAGTGGGTGTCTGTTTCTCCAGCTTTAGTTGAATCAGATTCAATGAACATGGTTCTTTCTGAAGATCAAAAAGCAATCACTATACCGCGTTGTGGTTTTTGATGCGTAGGTAAGAACGGTTCTAGCTCAGCCCGTAGCAGCCACATAAAACTTGCAACAACAAAGTAGAGGACGTCTAACTTGTTTTTGCAGGGCATGTTGTGATGTGATATGGTCAAGAAATGATGCTAAATTTTATTGTATGAGATGATCATGTTTTGTAACACGGTTATCGGCAATTGGCAGGAGCCATATGGTTGTCGCTTTATTGTATGAAATTTAATCGCCATGTAATTGCTTTACTTTATCACTAAGCGGTAGTGATAGCCATGGAGGCAATAGTTGGCGTGACTGTTGGAAATATGCCCTAGAGGCAATAATAAATTGGTTATTATTATATTATATTTCATTGTTCATGATAATCGTTTATTATCCATGCTAGAATTGTATTGATAGGAAACTCAGATACATGTGTGGATACATAGACAACACCATGTCCCTAGTAAGCCTCTAGTTGACTAGCTCGTTGATCAATAGATGGTTACGGTTTCCTGACCATGGACATTGGATTTCATTGATAACGGGATCACATCATTAGGAGAATGATGTGATGGACGAGACCCAATCCTAAGCCTAGCACAAAGATCGTGTAGTTCGTATGCTAAAGCTTTTCTAATGTCAAGTATCATTTCCTTAGACCATGAGATTGTGCAACTCCCGGATACCGTAGGAGTGCTTTGGGTGTACCAAACGTCACAACGTGACTGGGTAGCTATAAAGGTACACTACGGGTATCTCCGAAAGTGTCTGTTGGGTTGGCACGAATCGAGACTGGGATTTGTCACTCCGTGTAAACGAAGAGGTATCTCTGGGCCCACTCGGTAGGACATCATCATAATGTGCACAATGTGACCAAGGAGTTGATCACGGGATGATGTGTTACGGAACGAGTAAAGAGACTTGCCGGTAACGAGATTGAACAAGGTATCAGGATACCGACGATCAAATCTCGGGCAAGTATCGTACCGATAGACAAAGGGAATTGTATACGGGATTGATTGAATCCTTGACATCGTGGTTCATCCGATGAGATCATCTTGGAGCATGTGGGAGCCAACATGGGTATCCATATCCTGCCGTTGGTTATTGACCGGAGAGTTTTCTCGGCCATGTCTGCATGACTCCCGAGCCCGTAGGGTCTACACACTTAAGGTTCGATGATGCTAGGGTTATAGGGAAAGTATGTACGCGGTTACCGAATGTTGTTCGGAGTCCTTGATGAGATCCCGGACGTCACGAGGAGTTACGGAATGGTCCGAAGGTAAAGATTGATATATAGGAAGTATGGTTTTGGCCACCGGAAGTGTTCCGGGCATCACCGGTAGTGTACCGGGACCACCGGAGGGGTCCGGGGGTCCACCGGGAGGGGCCACCAGCCCCGGAGGCCTACATGGGCCAATAGTGGTAGGGGACCAGCCCCTAGGTGGGCTGGGGCGCCTCCCACCAAAGCCCAAGGCGCCTCCAAGAGGGGAGGGGGGCAAACCCTAGGGCAGATGGGCACTAAGGCCCACCCCAGGTGCGCCTCCCCCTCTTCCCCTTGTGGCCGCCACCCTAGATGGGATCTAGGGCTGCCGCACCCCTTGGGGTGGGAACCCTAGGTGGGGGAGCAGCCCTCCCTCTCCCCCTATATATAGTGGAGGCAAAGGGGCAGCCCAACACACGAAGTTCTTCCCCTGTTGGCGCAACCCTACCCCTCTCCCTCCTCATCTCTCGTAGTTCTTGGCGAAGCCCTGCTGGAGTCCCGCGCTCCTCCACCACCACCACGCCATCGTGCTGCTGCTGGATGGAGTCTTCCCCAACCTCTCCTTCTCCCCTTGCTGGATCAAGGCATAGGAGACGTCACCGGGCTGCACGTGTGTTGAACGCGGAGGCGCCGTTGTTCGGAGCTTAGATCGGAATCAACCGCGATCTGAATCGCTACGAGTACGACTCCTTCATTTGCATTCTTGCAACGCTTTCGCTTAGCGATCTACAATGGTATGTAGATGCACTCCCCTTCCCCTTGTTGCTAGATTACTCCATATATTGTTCTTGGTGATGCGTAGAAATTTTTTAATTTCTGCTACGATCCCCAACAGTGGCATCATGAGCTAGGTCTATGTGTAGTTTCTTTGCACGAGTAGAACACAAGTTGTTGTGGGCGTCGATTTTGTCAATTTACTTGCCGTTACTAGTCTTATCTTGATTCGGCGGCATCGTGGGATGAAGCGGCCTGGACCGACCTTACACGTACGCTTACGTGAGACTGGTTCCACCGACTGACATGCACTAGTTGCATAAGGTGGCTAGCGGGTGTCTGTCTCTCCCACTTTAGTCGGATCGGATTCGATGAAAAGGGTCCTTATGAAGGGTAAATAGAAATTGGCATATCACGTTGTGGTTTTGGCGTAGGTAAGAAACGTTCTTGCTAGAAACCTATAGCAGCCACGTAAAAACTTGCAACAACAATTAGAGGACGTCTAACTTGTTTTCGCGGCATGTGCCGTGTGATGTGATATGGCCAAAAGGATGTGATGAATGATATATGTGATGTATGAGATTGATCATGTTCTTGTAATAAGAATCACGACTTGCATGTCGATGAGTATGACAACCGGCAGGAGCCATAGGAGTTGTCTTAATTTATACATGACCTGCGTGTCAACATAAAGGTCATGTAATTACTTTACTTTATTGCTAAAGCGTTAGCCATAGTAGTAGAAGTAATAGATGACGAGACAATTTCAAGAAGACAGGATGATGGAGATCATGATGATGGAGATCATGGTGTCATGCCGGTGACAACAATGATCATGGAGCCCAAAAGATGGATATCATAAGGAGCAAAATGATATTGGCCGTATCATGTCACTATTTGATTGCATGTGATGTTTATCATGTTTTACATATTATTTGCTTAGAACAACGGTAGCTTAAATAAGACGATCCCTCACTAAAATTTCAAGAAAAGTGTCCCCCCTAACTATGCACCGTTGCGAAGGTTCGTTGTTTCGAAGAACCACGTGATGATCGGGTGTGATAGATTCTAACGTTCGAATACAACGGGTGTTGACGAGCCTAGCATGTACAGACATGGCCTCGGAACACATGCGAAACACTTAGGTTGACTTGACGAGCCTAGCATGTACAAACATGGCCTCGGAACACGGAAGAACGAAAGGTCGAACATGAGTCGTATAGAAGATACGATCAACATGAGATGTTCACCGTTGATGACTAGTCCGTCTCACGTGATGATCGGACACGGCCTAGTTGATTAGGATCATGTTTCACTTAGATGACTAGAGGGATGTCTATCTGAGTGGGAGTTCATTAAATAATTTGATTAGATGAACTTAATTATCAAGAACATAGTCTAAATTGTCTTTGCAAATATGTTGTAGATAAATAGCTCACGTTGTTGCTCCCTATTTCGATACGTTCCTAGAGAAAGACCAAGTTGAAAGATATTGTAAGCAATGATGCGGACTGGGTCTGTAGTCCGAGGAGTGTCGTCACTGCTACACAGAAGGCTTACGTCTTTGATGCACCGCTCGATGTGCAAACCCCTACAACGTCGTCTGTGGATGTCGTGAACACCTGACAGACACATCCTGATGACTACTTGATAGTTTAGTGCACCATACTTCACGACTTAGAATCGGGATTCCAATGACGTTTTGAATGCCATAAGACATATGAGATGTTCCAAGAGCTGAAATTGGGATTTCAGGCTCATGCCCGTGTTGAGAGGTATGAGACCTCTGACAAGTTCTTTTGCTAACAAGATGGAGGAGAATAGCTCAGCTAGTGAGCATGTGCTCAGAATGTGTGGGTTCTACAATCACTTAAATCAAGAGGGAGTTAAACTTCCAGATAAGATAGTGATTGATAAAGTTCTCTAGCCACTATCACTAAGCCACTAGATCTTCGTGATGAACTATGACATGCAAGGGATGGAGTTAATCCCGAAGCTGTTCGCAGTGCTTAAGACCGCAAAAGGTAGAAATCAAGAAGGAGCATCAAGTGTTGATGGTTTAACAAGACCACTGGTTTCAAGAAGGGCAAGGGCTAGAAGGGAAACTTCATGGATGGCAAACCAGTTGCCGCTCTAGTGAAGGAACCCAAGGTTAAACCTGAGACTGAGTGCTTCTATTGTAAGGGGAACGATCACTGGTAGCGGAATTACCCCAAATGCATGGTAGATAAGAAGGCTGGCAACTTCAACAAAGTATATATGTGTTATTAATGTGTACCTCACTAGTACTCATGGTAGCACCTGGGTATTGGATACCGGTTCAGTTACTATTATTGGTGACTTGAAGCAAAAGCTACGGACTAAACGGAGACTGGCTAAGAGCGAGGTGACGATGTGTGTTGGAAGTGTTTCCAAAGTTGATGAGATCACCATCGCACGCTCCATCTGCCTTTGGGATTAGTATTGAACCTAGATAAATGTTATCAAGTGTCTACGTTGAGCATAAATATGATTAGATCATGTTCATTGCAATACGGTTATTCATTTAAGTTAGAGAATAATGGTTATTCTGTTTACATGAATAATACCTTTCATGGTCATGCACCCTATGTGAATGGTTCATTGAATCTCGGTCGTGGTAATACACATGTTCACGCCAAAAGATGTAGAGTTAATAATGATAATACCACTTTCTTGTGGCACTGCCGCTTAGGTCATATTGGCGTAAGATGCATGAAGAAACTCCATGTCGATGGATGTTTGGAGTCACTTGATTTTGAATCACTTGACACATGCAAGCCATGCCTCATGGGCAGGATGACTAAGACCCCGTTTTTAGGTACAATGAAACGGGCAAGTGACTTGTTGGAAATCATACATGCTGATGTGTGTGATCCAATGAGAAATTGAAGCGTGCGGTGGATATCTCTATTTTCTCATCTTCACTGACAATTTGAGTAGATATAGGTATATTTACTTAATGAAGCACAAGTCTGAAACGCTTGAAAAGTTCAAGTGATTTCAGAGTGAAGTTAAGAATCATCATAACAAGAAGATCAAATTCCTACGATCTGATCAATGAGAATTTCTGAGTTATGAGTTTGGCAAACACTTAAGACATTGTGAATTGTTTCGCAGTTGAAGCCACCTGGAACACCACAGCGTAATGGTGTGTTCGGACGTCGTAATCGAACCTTATGAGATATGGTGCGATCTATGATGTCTCTTACCGATCTACCATTTTCATTTTGAGGTTAAGCGTTAGAGACAGCTGCATTCACTTTAGATAGGACACCATCTAAGTCCGTTGAGACGACGTCATATGAACATTGGTTTGGAAAGAAACCAAAGTTGTCGTTTCTTATTGTTTGGGGCTGCAATGCTTAAGGCTTCAGCCGGAGAAGCTCGAACCCAAAAGTGGACAAACACATCTTCATAGAATACCCAAAGGTGACAGTTGGGTATACCTTCTATCTCAGATCCGAGGGCAAATTGTTTGTCGCTAAGAACGGGTCCTTTCTCGAGAAGGAGTTTCTCTCAAAAGAATTGAGTGGGAGGAAGATAGAACTTGATGAGGTTGTCGAACCTTTGTTTCAAACAGAGAGTGATGCAACACAGGAAGATGTTTTCTGTGGCGCCTACGTCTGTTGAAGAGGAAGTTGATGATAGTGATCATGAAGCTTCGGATCAAGTTGCTATCGAACCTCATAGGTCGACAAGGATATGTACTACTCCTGAGTGGTATGGTAATCCTGTCTTAGATATCATGTTGTTAGACAACAATGAACCTACGAGCTATGGAGAAGCGATGGTGGGCCCGTATTCCGACAAATGGTTAGAAGCCATGAAATCCGAGATAGGATCCATGTATCAGAACAAAGTATGGACTTTGGTGGACTTGCCCGATGATCGGCAATCCATTGAGATAAATGGATCTTTAAGAAGAAGACGGACGTGGGCGGTAATGTTACCGTCTATGAAGCTCGACTTGTGGGAAAGAGTCTTTTCACAAGTTCAAGGAGTTGACTACGATGAAAATTTCTCACCCGTAGCGATGCTTAAGTCCGTCGAAATCATGTTAGCATTAGCTGTATTTTTCGATTATGAAATCTGACAGATGGATGTCAAAATAAGTTTTCTTACCAGTTTTCATAATAAAAAGTTGTATGTGATACAATAAAAGGTTTTGTCGATCCTAAGGATGCTAAAAGGTATGCTGGCTCCAGCAATCCTTCTATGGACTAGAGCAAGCATCTCGGAGTCAGAATATATGCTTTGATGGAGTGATCAAAGTTTTAGGTTTATACAATGTTTGCTAGAAACTTGTATTTACAAGAAAGTGAGTGGGAGCACTACAACATTTCTGATAAGTATATGTGGATGACATATTGTTGATTCGAAATGATGTAGAATTTCTGGAAAGCATAAACGGTTGTTTGAAGAGTGATTTTCAAAGGAAGACCTGGATAAAGCTGCTTGCATATTGGGCATCAAGATCTATAGAGATAGATCAAAACGCCTGATGATACTTTCAAAGAACGCACACCTTGACATGTTTTCGAAGGAGTTCAAAATAGATCAGTCAAAGAAGGGGTTCTTACCTGAGTTGTAAGGTGTGAAGTTGAGTAAGACTCAAAGCTTGACCACGGCAGAAGAAAGAGGAAGGACGAAGGTCGTCCCCTATGCTTTTGTCATAGGCTCTGTACAGTATGCCATGCCGAGTACCGCACCTGATGTGTGCCTTACCACATGTCTGGCAAGAGGGTACAAAGGTGATCTAGGAGTGGATCACCAGATAGCGGTCAAAATTATCCTTAGAGGAATAAGGAAATGTTTCTCGGTTATGGAGGTGATAAAGAGTTCGACGTAAAGAGTTACGTCGATGCAAGCTTAACACCTATCCGGATAGCTCTGAGTAGAGATACCGGATACGTATAACGAAGCAACAATTTGGAATAGCTCCAAGTGGAACGTGGTAGCAACATCTACGATATGACATAAAGTTTTGCGAAATGCATAGGGATCTGAATATGGCAGACCCATTGACTACAACCTCTCTTACAAGCATAACATGATCAAACCCAGAACTCATTGAGTGTTAATCACATAGTGATGTGAACTAGATTATAGACTCTAGTAAACTCTTTGGATGTTGGTCACATGGCGATATGACCTGTGAGTGTTAATCACATGGCGATGTGAACTAGATTATTGACTCTAGTGCAAATGGGAGACTGTTGGAAATATGACCTAGAGGCAATAATAAATTGGTTATTATTATATTATATTTCATTGTTCATGATAATCGTTTATTATCCATGCTAGAATTGTATTGATAGGAAACTCAGATACATGTGTGGATACATAGACAACACCATGTCCCTAGTAAGCCTCTAGTTGACTAGCTCGTTTATCAATAGATGGTTACGGTTTCCTGACCATGGACATTGGATGTCGTTGATAACGGGATCACATCATTAGGAGAATGATGTCATGGACGAGACCCAATCCTAAGCCTAGCACAAAGATCGTGTAGTTCGTATGCTAAAGCTTTTCTAATGTCAAGTATCATTTCCTTAGACCATGAGATTGTGCAACTCCCGGATACCGTAGGAGTGCTTTGGGTGTACCAAACGTCACAACGTGACTGGGTGTCTATAAAGGTACACTACGGGTATCTTCGAAAGTGCCTTTTGGGTTGGCACGAATCGAGACTGGGATTTGTCACTCTGTGTAAACGAAGAGGTATCTCTGGGCCCACTCGGTAGGACATCATCATAATGTGCACAATGTGACCAAGGAGTTGATCACGGGATGATGTGTTACAGAATGAGTAAAGAGACTTGCCGGTAACGAGATTGAAAAAGGTATCGGGATACCGACGATCGAATCTCGGGCAAGTATCGTACCGATAGACAAAGGGAATTGTATACGGGATTGATTGAATCCTTGACATCGTGGTTCATCCGATGAGATCATCGTGGAGCATGTGGGAGCCAACATGGGTATCCAGATCCCGCTGTTGGTTATTGACCGGAGAGTTGTCTCGGCCATGTCTGCATGACTCCCGAGCCCGTAGGGTCTACACACTTAAGGTTCGATGACGCTAGGGTTATAGGGAAAGTATGTACACGGTTACCGAATGTTGTTCGGAGTCTTGGATGAGATCCCGGACATCACGAGGAGTTCCGGAATGGTCCGGAGGTAAAGATTGATATATAGGAAGTATGGTTTTGGCCACCGGAAGTGTTCCGGGCATCACCGGTAGTGTACCGGGACCACCTGAGGGGTCCGGGAGTCCACCGGGAGGGGCCACCAGCCCCGGAGGCCTACATGGGCCAATAGTGGTAAGGGACCAGCCCCTAGGTGGGCTGGGGTGCCTCCCACCAAAGCCCAAGGTGCCTCCAAGAGGGGAGGGTGGCAAACCCTAGGGCAGATGGGCCCTAAGGCCCACCCCAGGTGTGCCTCCCCCTCTTCCCCTTGTGGCCGCCACCCTAGATGGGATCTAGGGCTGCCGCACCCCTTGGGGTGGGAACCCTAGGTGGGGGCGCAACCCTCCCTCTCCCCCTATATAGAGTGAAGGCAAAGGGGCAGCCCAACACACGAAGTTCTTCCCTTGTTGGCGCAGCCCTACCCCTCTCCCTCCTCATCTCTTGTAGTGCTTGGCGAAGCCCTGCTGGAGTCCCGCGCTCCTCCACCACCACCACGCCGTCGTGCTGCTGCTGGACGGAGTCTTCCCCAACCTCTCCTTCTCCCCTTGCTGGATCAAGGCGTAGGAGACGTCACCGGTATGCACGTGTGTTGAACGCGGAGGCGCCGTTGTTCGGCGCTTAGATCGGAATCAACCGCGGTCTGAATCGCTACGAGTAAGACTCCTTCATCCGTGTTCTTGCAACGCTTCCGCTTAGCGATCTACAAGGGTATGTACATGCACTCCCCTTCCCCTCATTGCTAGATTACTCCATAGATTGATCTTGGTGATGCGTAGAAAATTTTAAATTTCTTCTACAATCCCCAACAGTGATGACAATGATGCTTTGATGGAGATCAAGGTGTCAAGCCGGTGACGATGGTGATCATGACAGTGCTTTGGAGATGGATATCACAGGTACAAGATGATGATGGCCATATCATATCACTTATATTGATTGCATGTGATGTTTATCCTTTATGCATCTTATTCTGCTTGATTGACGGTAGCATTATAAGATGATATCTCACTAAATTTCAAGGTACAAGTGTTCTCCCTGAGTATGCAGCGTTGCCAAAGTTCATCGTGCCGAGACACCACGTGATGATCGGGTGTGATAAGCTCTACGTTCACATACAACGGGTGCAAGCCAGTTTTGCACACGCAGAAATACTCGGGTTAAACTCGACGAGCCTAGCATATGCAGATATGGCCTCGGAACACTGAGACCGAAAGGTCGAGCATGAATCATATAGTAGATATTATCAACATAGCGATGTTCACCATTGAGAACTACTCCATTTCACGTGATGATTGGGTTTAGTTAATATGGATCACGTGATCACTTAGATGATTAGAGGGATGTCTATCTAAGTGGGAGTTCTTAAATATGATTAATTGAACTTTATTTTATCATGAACTTAGTACCTGATAGTATTTTGCTTGTCTATGTTGTTGTAGATAGATGGCCCCTGATGTTGTTCTGTTAAATTTTAGTGCGTTCCTTGAGAAAGCAAAGTTGAAAGATGATGGTAGCAATTACACGGAGTGGGTCCGTAACTTGAGGATTATCCTGATTATTGCACAGGAGAATTATGTCCTGGAAGCACCGCTAGGTGCCAAACCCGCTGCAGGAGCAACACCAGATGTTATGAACATCTGGCAGAGCAAAGCTAATGACTACTCGATAGTTCAGTGTGCCATGCTTTACGGCTTAGAACCGGGACTTCAACGACGTTTTGAACGTCATGGAGCATATGAGATGTTTCAGGAGTTGAAGTTAATATTTCAAGCAAATGCCCGGAGTGAGAGATATGAAGTCTCCAGTAAGTTCTACAGCTGCAAGATGGAGGAGAATAGTTCTGTCAGTGAACATATACTCAGAATGTCTGGGGTACCATAACCACTTGACTCAACTGGGAGTTAATCTTCCTGTTGATAGTGTCATTGACAGAGTTCTTCAATCACTGCCACCAAGCTACAAGAGCTTCGTGATGAACTATAATATGCAAGGGATGGATAAGACGATTCCCGAGCTCTTCGCAATGCTAAAAGTTGTGGAGGTAGAAATCAAGAAGGAGCATCAAGTGTTGATGGTCAACAAGACCACCAGTTTCAAGAAAAAGGGTAAAGGGAAGAAGAAAGGGAACTTCAAGAAGAATGGCAAACAAGTTGTTGCTCAAGTGAAGAAGCCCAAGTCTAGACCTAAGCCTGAGACTAAGTGCTTCTACTGCAAAGGGACTGGTCACAGGAAGCAGAACTGCCCCAAGTATTTGGCAGATAAGAAGGATGGCAAAGTGAACAAAGGTATATTTGATATACATGTTATTGATGTGTACTTTACTAGTGTTGATAGCAATCCCCCAGTATTTGATACTAGTTCAGTTGCTAAGATTAGTAACTCAAAACGGGAGTAATGAACAGAGACTAGTTAAGGGTGAAGTGACGATGTGTGTTGGAAGTGGTTCCAAGATTGATATGATCATCATCACACACTCCCTATACTTTTGGGATTAGTGTTGAACCTAAATAAATGTTATTTGGTGTTTGCGTTAAGCATGAATATGATTTGATCATGTTTATTGCAATACGGTTATTCATTTAAAGTCAGAGAATAATTGTTGTTCTATTTACATGAATAAAACCTTCAATGGTCATACACCCAAGGTTAAAGGTTTATTGAATGTTGATTGACGTGATACATATATTCATAATATTGAAGCCAAAAGATGCAAAGTTAACATTGATAGTGCAACTTATTTGTGGCACTTCCGTTTAGGTCATATTGGTGTAAAGCGCATGAAGAAAATCCTTGCTGATGGGCTTTTGGAATCACTTGATTATGAATCAGTTGATGCTTACGAACCATGCCTCATGGGCAAGATGACTAAGACTCCGTTATCTGGAAGAATGGAGCAAGCAACAGACTTGTTGGAAATAATACATACTTATGTATGCAGTCCAATGAGTGTTGAGGCTCGTGGCAGGTATCGTTATTTTCTGACCTTCACAGATGATTTGAGCAGATATAGGTATATCTACTTAATGAAACATAAATCTGAAACATTTGAAAAGTTCAAATAATTTCAGAGTGAAGTGGAAAATCATCGTAACAAGAAAATAAAGTTTCTACGATCTGATCGTGAAGGAGAATATTTGAGTTACGAGTTTGGTCTTCATTTGAAACAATGCGGAATAGTTTCGCAACTCACGCCACCTGGAATACCACAGTGTAATGGTGTGTCCGAACATCGTAACCATACTTTATTAGATATGGTGCAATTTAGGATGTCTCTTACCGATTTACCACTATCGTTTTGGGTTTATGCATTAGAGACAACTGCATTCACGTTAAATAGGGCACCATCTAAATCCGTTGAGACGACGCCATATGAACTGTGGTTTGGCAAGAAACCAAAGTTGTCGTTTCTTAAAGTTTGGGGTTGCGATGCTTATGTGAAAAAGTTTCATCCTGATAAGCTCAAACCCAAATCAGAGAAATGTGTCTTCATAGGATACCCAAAGGAGACAGTTGGGTACACCTTCTACCACAGATCCGAAGGCAAGACATTTGTTGCTAACAATGGATCCTTTCTAGAGAGGGAGTTTCTCTCGAAAGAAGTGAGTGGAGGAAAGTAGAACTTGATGAGGTAACTGTACCTGATCCCTTATTGGAAAGTAGTTCATCACAGAAATATGTTCTTGTGACTCCTACACCAATTAGTGAGGAAGCTAATGATGATGATCCTGTAACTTCACATCAAGTTACTACCGAACCTCGTAGGCCAACCAGAGTGAGATCCGCACCAGAGTGGTACAATAATCCTGTTCTGGATTTCATGTTACTTGACCATTACGAACCTATGAACTATGAGGGAGCGATGATGAGCCCAGATTCCGCAAAATGGCTTGAGGCCATGAAATCTGAGATGGGATCCATGTATGAGAACAAAGTATGGATGCTTAAAAGTCTGCCCGAATCATGTTAGCAGTTGCCGCATTTTATGAAATCTGGCAAATGGATGTCAAAATTGTATTCCTTAATGGATTTCTTAAAGAAGAATTGTATATGATAAAACAAGAAAGTTTCGTCAATCCTAAAGGTTGTAACAAAGTGTGCATGCTCCAGCGATCCATCTATGGACTGGTGCAAGCATCTTAGAGTTGGAATATATGCTTTGATAAAGGATCAAAGCATATGGTTTTATAAAAACTTGCGGTGAAGCCTATATTTACAAGAAAGTGAGTGGGAGCACTACAACATTTGTGATAAGTATATAGGAATGACATATTGTTGATCGGAAATAATGTAGAATTTTCTGGAAAGCATAAAGGAGTGTTTGAAAAGAGTTTTTCAAAGAAAGACCTCGATGAAGCTACTTACATATTGAGCATCAAGATCTATAGAGATAGATCAAGACGCTTGATATATTTTCAATGAGTACATATCTTGACAAGATTTTGAAGTAGTTCAAAATGGAAAAGTTAAAGAAGGAGTTCTTGCCTGTGTTGTAAGGTGTGAAGTTGAGTAAATACTCAAAAACCCGACCACAAGAGAAAATAGAAAGAGAATGAAAAGTCATTCCCTATGCCTTAGTCATAGATTCTATAAAGTATGATATGCTATATACCAGTCCTATTGTATACCTTAGCATGATTCTCGCAAGGGAGTACAATAGTGATCTAGGAGTAGATCACTGGACAACGGTCAAAATTATCCTGAGAGGACTAAGGAAATATTTCTTGGTTATGTAGGTGATAAAAGAGTTCATCGTAAAGAGTTACATCGATGCAAGCTTTTTACATCAACCTAGATGACTCTAAGTCTCGATCTGGATACATATTGAAAGTGGGAGCAATCAGCTAGAGTAGCTTCGTGCGGAGCATTGTAGACATAGAAATTTGCGAAATACATACGGATCTGAATGTTGCACACCCCTTGACTAAATTTCTCTCACAAGCAAAACATGATCACTCTTTGGGTGTTAATCACATAGCGATGTGAACTAGATTATTGACTCTAGTAAACCCTTTGGGTGTTAGTCACATGGAGATGTGAACTAATCACATAAAGATGTGAACTATTGGTGTCAAATCACATGACGATGTGAACTAGATTATTGACTCTAGTGCAAGTGGGAGACTGAAGGAAATATGCCCTAGAGGCAATAACAAAGTTGTTATTTATATTTCCTTATATCATGATAAATGTTTATTATTCATGCTAGAATTGTATTAACCGAAAACTTAGTACATGTGTGAATACATAGACAAACAAAGTGTCACTAGTTTGCCTCTACTTGAGTAGCTCGTTGAATCAATGATGGTTATGTTTCCTAACCATAGACATGAGTTGTCATTTGATTAACGGGATCACATCATTAGAGAATGATGTGATTGACTTGACCCATTCCGTTAGCTTAGCATTTGATCGTTTAGTATATTGATATTGCTTGCTTCATGACTTATACATGTTCCTATGACTATGAGATCATGCAACTCCTGAATACCGGAGGAACACTTTGTGTGCTACCAAACGTCACAACGTAACTGGGTGATTATAAAGGTGCTCTACAGGTGTCTCCAATGGTGTTTGTTGAGTTGGCATGGATCAAGATTAGGATTTGTCACTCCGATTGTCGAAGAGGTATCTCTAGGCCCTCTCAGTAATGCACATCACTATAAGCCTTGCAAGCAATGTGACTAATGAGTTAGTTGCGGGATGATGCATTACGGAACGAGTAAAGAGACTTGCCGTTAACGAGATTAAACTAGGTATTGAGATACCGACGATCGAATCTCGGGCAAGTAACATACCGATGACAAAGGGAACAACGTATGTTGTTATGTGGTTTGTCCGATAAAAGATCTTCATAAAATATGTAGGAACCAATATGAGCATCCAGGTTCCGCTATTGGTTATTAACCGGAGATGTGTCTCGGTCATGTCTACATAGTTCTCGAACCCGTAGGGTCTGCACGCTTAACGTTCGGTGACGATCGGTATTATGAGTTTATGTGTTTGATGTACCGAAGGTAGTTCTGAGCCCAGATGAGATCGGGGACATGACGAGGAGTCTCAAAATGGTCGAGACGTAAAGATCGATATATTGGACGACTATATTTGGACATCAGAAAGGTTCCGAGTGATTCGGGTATTTTTCGGAGTACCGGGGAGTTACGGGAATACGGGGGAAGAAGTATTGGGCCAAGTGGGCCAAGTGGTGGAAGAGAGGAGGCAGGACAAGGCAGGGCGTGCGCCCCCCAGCCCAAACCGAATTGGACTAGGGGGCCGGGCCCCCTTTCCTCCTTCCTCCCTCTCCTTCCTTCTCCCTCTCCTCCTTCCTTTCCCCCTCCTAGTAGGAGTAGGAAAGGGGAGTTCTACTCCTACTAGGAGGAGGACTCCTCCTCCTAGCGCGCCCTACAGGGGCCGGCCTCCTCCCTTGCTTCCTTTATATACGGGGTAGGGGGCACCCTAGAACACACAAGTTGATTGTTCCAAGCCGTGTGCGGTGCCCCCCTCCACCATAATCCACCTCGATCATATTGTAGTGGTGCTTAGGCGAAGCCCTGCGTCGGTAGCAACATCATCACCGTCAACACGTCGTCGTGCTGACAAAACTCTCCCGTGAAGCTCTGCTGGATCGGAGTTCGTGGGACGTCATCGAGGTGAACGTGTGCTGAACTCAGAAGTGCCGTGTGTTCGGTACTTGGATCGATCGGATCGTGAAGACTTTCGACTACATCAATCGCGTTCTCATAATGCTTCTGCTTATGGTCTACGAGGGTACGTACACGATACTCTCCCCTCTCGTTGTTGTGCATCACCATGATCTTGCGTGTGCGTAGGATTTTTTTTGAAATTACTACGTTCCCTAATAGTCTTCTGGTCTAGAAAAAATATCCAAAAAGTTTCGCTACGTATGGACTCCGTTTGGTATTGATTTTCTGTGAAGTAAAAAAAACAAGCAAAAAATAGCAACTGGCACTCAACACTATGTCAATAGGTTAGTCCCAAAAAATGATATAAAGTTGCTATAAAATGATTGTAAAACATCCAAGAATGATAATATAACAACATGGAATGATAAAAAATTATAGATACGTTGGAGACATATCAACATCCCCAAGCTTAATTCATGCTCATCCTCGAGTTGGTAAATGATAAAAACTGAATTTTTGATGTGGAATGCTGCCTATCATGTTCATCACATATTCTTTTCTTTTGTAGCATGGGCATTTGGAATTTTATATGATTCAAAGCAATAGTCTAGTTTTGACATGAAGATTTGAATACTCAAGCATATCAACAAGCAACCATGTCTTTCAAAATATCAACACTAAAGCAAGTTATTCCTAGCCCATTATGCTCAATCATTGATACATTCATGCAACACACTCGCATATTAGCTACACCCAATGCTCAAGTACAATCATAGTGCCCCTTAGTCGATGCTTTATAAGAGAAGATGGCAACTCAAATAAAAATAAAAATTGCATAATGTAAAAAAAGAAAGGCCCTTCGCAAAGGGAAGTAGGGATTTGCAGAGGTGCCCGGGCTCAAACTGGAAAATATAGAGATAAAACATTCCGGGTGACATGCTTTTCCGGTCAACGAAAACGATCTAGTAGTTCCCAATACTTTCCATGCTAGATATATCATAGGAGGTTCCCAAACAGAAAAGAAAGTTTATTCCTTTTTCCACCATAATTTCACATTCCACGGCTAACCGTATCCACGGGTGCCATCCATACCAACACTTTCCAAGGAATTTATTATTTGACAACATAAAGGAAATTCATTTTTCATTTTGGGACTGGGCATCCCTAATACCTTTTCCGTACTCTCGTGCAATGACGAGTGAATAAACACTCATCTTGAGAATAACACATCTACCATCGAAAAATATCAACCACCTCCTCCTGTTTCATGAGCGGTACGAGCACACAAAAAGGAAATTTATTTTGAAAATTGGAGATGGAACATACAAATTTGCTTAGAACAGCACTGAAATACCGCGTATAGGCAGGTATAGTGGACTCATATGGCAAAACTGGGTTTAAGAAGTTTGGATGCACAAGTAGTAATCCCACTTAGTACAAGTGAAGGCTAGCAAAAGATTGAGAAGCATCCAACCAAGAAATGAAAAATCTCATAAGGAAGCATTACGCATAATAACACCAAATAATGCACCACAAGTAGGATGTAATTTCATTGCATAACTATTGACTTTCGTGCTTGCATAGGGAATCACAAACCTTAACACCAATATTCTTGCTAAAGAATAATTACTTATCAACATGAGTCACATATCACTATCGTCATATCGCAAAACTATTACAAAGAATCAAGTTTATTTTGTCCAATGATCTTCATGAAAGTATTTATTATATCCCTCTTGAATATCTATCACTTTGGGACTAGTTTCATATGTTGCTTTTGATAGCTCAAACAAATCTAAGTGAAGAACATGAGCATAAAAGTTTCTTCTCTCAAAATAATATAATTGAAGCATGAGATAATTTCTTGAAAATTTTAATAACTCTCAAATGAATCTAAGTGAAGCAATAGAGCAATTCCATAGCTCAAAACATTTAAGTGAAGCACATAGAGCAATTCTAACAAACCATAGCATAATTTTGGCTCTCTCAAATAGGTGTGTTCAGCAAGGATACTTGACTGAAAACAAAAAGAAAAACAAGCAAAGACTCATATAATACAAGACGCTCCAAGAAAAACTCATGATATGTGACGAATAAAAATATAGCTCTAAGTAAAATACTAATGGTCGTTAGAAGAAAGAGGGGATGCCACTCGGGGCATCCCCAAGCTTAGTTGCTTGTTACTCTTTGGATAATAACTTGGGGTGCGATGGGGCATCCCCAAGCTTAGGATCTTCTTACTCCTTGTTCCTTCATCCATTGTGATCTCACCCAAAACTTGAAAACATCAATCACACAAAACTCAACAAAATCTTCGTGAGATCTGTTAGTATAACAAAGCAAATCACTACTCTAAGTACTGTTGCAAACCCATTCATAGTTTATTTTGCATTACATCTACTGTATTCCAACTTTACCATGGCTTATAGCCTCCAATACAAACCATAGATTCATCAAAATAAGCACACAACGCAAAGAAAACCGAATCTGTCAAAAACAGAATAGTCTGTAGCAATCTGAAAACTTTGAATACTTCTGTAACTCCAAAAATTCTGAAAAATTAGGACAACGTGGGTAATTTATATAGCAATCTTGTTTAGGAAAATCAGGATTTTATCGCGCTTCTGCAATTAACTAAAATTGTTTCACTAGACGTCAAAGTTTTTGTATTCCAACAAGATCAAATCAACTATCAGCCAACATGATCCCAAAGGCTTTGCTTGGCCCAAACACTAATTAAACATAAAAGACGCAATCATAATAGAAATATAATTGTGCAAATACTCAAGAACAGAAGGAAAAGGCAAAAGTAAATTTTATTCATTGGGTTGCCTGCCAACAAGCGCTATCATTTTATGCCCCTAGCTAGGCATAATGCATAGATCTAAGTATTGTCATCTTTAGTTCTAGATCCATAAGATGCCCTCATGATTGATTCATATCGTGGCTTAATTCTTATTCTAGGGAAGTGGTCCATCCCCTTTCTTAGTGGAAATTGAAATTTAATATTGCCTTCTTTCATATCAATCATGGCACCAATAGTACGTAAAAATGGTCTACCAAGTATAATGAGACAAGATGGATTGCAATCAATATCAAGAACAATAAAATCTATGGGCACATAATTCTTAGTTGCAAGAATAGGAACATCATTAATTCTTCCAGATAACCCACAAGTATAGGGGATCAATTCTAGCCTTTCTCAATAAGTAAGAGTGTCGAACCAACGAGGAGCTAAAGGTAAAACAAATATTCCCTCAAGTTCTATCGACCACCGATACAACTCTACATACACTTGACATTCGCTTTACCTAGAACAAGTATGAAACTAGAAGTACTTTGTAGGTGTGATAGGATAGATTTGCAAGATAATAAAGAACTCGTAAATAAAAGCTAGGGGATGTTTAGATAAGGAAACAACTAAGTTAGTTTTAGTAGAGAGCTTTTGTCACAAGAAAGTTATTTGTCCCTAGGCAATCGATAACTAGACCAGTAATCATTATTGCAATTTTATATGAGGGAGAGGCATAAGCTAACATACTTTCTATCCTTGGATCATATGCACTTATGATTGGAACTCTAGCAAACACCCGTAAATAGCTACTAAAGATCATTAAGGTAAAACCCAACCATAGCATTAAAGTATCAAGTCTTCTTTACTCCCATACACAAACAACCTACTTACTCGGGTTTAAGCTTCTGTCACTCTAGCAAACCACCATAAGCAAATCATGAACATATTGCAAACCCTACATCAGTGATCCCTCACGCTTGTGCGACATGGAGAGCACCATAGGACAACACCAATAATAAAACATACAACTCAAACCAATCATGATCATCAATCAACTCATAGGACAAACAGATCTACTCAAACATCATAGGATAGCCATACATCATTGGAAAATAATATATAGCGTTGAGCACCATGTTTAAGTAGAGATTACACTGCGGAGAAGGGGTGTTACACCGCTGCATAGAGGGGGATAGAGTTGGTGATGACGTCGACAAAGTTGTTGGTGTAGATCGCCGTCACGATGATGGCCCCGACGGTGTTTCAGCTCCACCGGGAGAGAGGGGGAGAGGGCCCCCTCCTTCTTATTCTTCCTTGGCCTCCCCCCTATATGGGAGGAGGGTTTCCCCTCTGGTCCATGGCCTCCATGGCGGCAGAGGGGCGAGAGCCCCTCCGAGATTGGATCTCCCTCTCTCTGTTGCCTTCTGTTTCTGCGCTCCCAGATTCTGGTCTTTCACTATTTCTTATATTCTCGGAGATCCGTAACTCCGATTGGGCTGAAATTTTAACATGATTTTTATCCTGATATTAGCTTTCTTGCGGCCGAAGAAGGGCACCGACCGCCTTACGAGGTGGCCACAAGGGCCCAGGGTGTGCCCTACCCCCTGGGGTGCGCCCCCTGACTTGTCGCCGCCTCGGGCATCGTCTCGCGTTGATTCCACTTCCCAAAATTCACATATATTCCAAAAAATTCTCCGTAAGTTTATCGCGTTTGGACTCCGTTTCATATGGATTTTCTGCGAAACAAAAAACATGCAACAAACAGGAACTGACACTGGGCACTGGATCAATATGTTAGTCCAAGAAAATCATATAAATTGTTGCCAAAAGTATGTAAAAGTTGTAGAATATTTGCATGGAACAATAAAAAATTATAGATACAATGGAGACGTATCAACATCCCCAAGCTTAGTTCCTGCTCGTCCTCGAGTAGGTAAATGATAAAAAGATATTTTTTTATGTGGAATGCTACCTAGTCTAATCTTGATCATATAATCTAATCATGGCATGAATATTAAGACAAGTGATTCAAAGAAATAGTCTATCATTTGACATAAGGAAAATAATACTTCAAGCATACTAATAAAGCAATCATGTCTTCTCAAAATAACATGGCCAAAGAAAGTTATCCCTACAAAATCATATAGTTTGGCTTTGCTCCATCTTCATCACACAAAGTATTTCATCATGCACAACCCCGATGACAAGCCAAGCAATTGTTTAATACTTTTAATGTTCTCAAGCCTTATCAACTTTCACGCAATACATGAGCATGAGCCATGGATATAGCACTATAGGTGGAATAGAATATGATGGTGGAGGTTGTGTGGAGAAGACAAAAGGGAAGAAAGTCTCACATCGACACGACTAATAAACGGGCTATGGAGATGCCCATCAATTGATGTCAATGCGAGGAGTAGGGACTGCCATGCAACGGATGCACTAAGAGCTATAAGTGTATGAAATCTCAAACTAAGAACTAAGTGGGTGTGCAGCCAACTTGCTTTCTCATGAAGACCTCGGGCATTTGGGGAAGCCTATCATCGGAATATACAAGCCAAGTTCTATGATGAAAAATTCCCACTAGTATATGAAAGTGATAACTCAAGAGAGTCTCTATATGAAGAACATGGTGCTACTCTGAAGCACAAGTGTGGTAAAAGGATAGTAACATTGTCCTTTCTCTCTTTTTCTCTCATTTTTTCATTTCCCCTTTTTTTGGGCTCTTTGGCCTCTTTTTTATTTGGGCTTCTTTGGCCTCTTTTATTTTGATAACCTCACATGGGACAATGTTCTAATAATGATGATCATCACACTTAAACAAGGGCAAAAACCCTAAAATCTCATTCATTGTTTCCAAGATGTTCTTCATAGATGTTTGATATTTTTGGCAAGGGTTTTGATCCAAACCAAAAATAGTGGACATTTTGAAGGATTTATCCTTGGGAATTTGAATTTAAATCAATAGCTATTTGAATTTGAATTATATTCATATAAGTAGAATATAAGTTCAAACCTTCTGAAAATATTTTATGTGCTTTGGGAAAATTCTAGAAAAGTTTGGCACTGATTTGAATTCATTTTGAACTTAAAACAATGGCAAAGGATATAAATAAAAAGGAAAACAGAAAACAATAAAAGAGAGAAGGCTTACCTGACCACTTACTTGGCAGCTCAAGTAGATGGCCCAACCCACCAGCTACCGCACCGTCTTCAACCTCCTGCCAGTAGGCAGGAGGGCGTGTGTTCCGCGCGCGCTGCAGCCACCTCCTCTCTCCTTGCTTGCCTGGGCCTCCCTCGTGTTGCCACGCACCTCTCTGGTCTCCCTCTCACTTTCCCCGTGCTCCTCCCCCTTATCTGTCTCGCTCTCTCACGCACACCCGAACGCGACCATTGCCACTGGCCCTTCCTTGCCCCTCCTCCATGTTCCTGAGCTCTTCACATACTCTAGGCACCTCTCTGCCGACAAACGCAAGCTGAGGAGCACCACGCCGTCGTCTTCGAGCTCGTCACCACCGCATCTGCTCGCCAGACTTTATTGACCCACAAGTATAGGGGATCTATCATAGTCCTTCCAATAAGTAAGAGTGTCGAACCCAACAGGGAGCAGAAGGAAACGACAAGCAGTTTTCAGCAAAGTATTCCCTGCAAGCATTGAAATTATCAATGACAGATAGTTATATGATGAGATAATTCATAACGGGTAACAAGTAACAAAAGTAAACAAGGTGCAGCAAGGTGGCCCAATCCTTTTTGTAGCAAAGGACTAGCCTGGATGAACTCTTATATAAAGCAAAGCATTCCTGAGGACACATGGGAATTATTGTCAAGTTAGTTTTCATCATGCTCATATGATTCGCGCTCGTTAGTTTGATAATTTGATATGTGGGCGGATTGATTCTTGGGTGCCACCCTTCCTTGGACAAGCCTCCCACTTATGATTAACCCCTCTCGCAAGCATCCACAACTATGAAAGAAGAATTAAGATAAATCTAACCATAGCATGAAACATATGGATCCAAATTAGCCCCTTACGAAGCAATGCATAAACTAGGGTTTAAGCTTCTATCACTCTAGCAACCCATCATCTACTTATTACTTCCCAATGCCTTCCCCTAGGCCCAAATCAAGGTGAAGTGTCATGTAGTCGACGTTCACATAACACCACTAGAGGAGAAACAACATACATCTCATCAAAATATCGAACAAATACCAAATTCACATGATTACTTATAACAAGACTTCTCCCATGTCCTCGGGAACAAAAGTAACTACTCACAAAGCACATTCATGTTCATAATCAGTTTAGTATTAATTATCATTAATGATTTGAACATATGATCTTCCACTGAATAAACCAACTAGCATCAACTACAAGGAGTAATCAACACTACTAGCAACCCACAGGTACCAATATGAGGTTTTGAGACAAAGATCGGATACAAGAGATGAACTAAGGTTTGAGAGGAGATGGTGCTGGTGAAGAAGTTTATGGAGATTGACCCCCTCTCGATGAGAGGATCCTTGGTGCTGACGATTGATTCGATTTCCCCCTCCCGGAGGGAAGTTTCCCCGGCAGAACAGCTCCGGTGGAGCCCTAGATTAAATCTGCCCAAGTTCTGCCTCGAGATGGCGGCGCTTCGTCCCGAAAGATTCCTCCCATTTTTCCAAGTCAAAATACATCATATAGCAGAAGATGGACGTCGGGGGCCTGCCAGGTGGCCCACAAGGTAGGGGGCGCGCCCTGGGGGTAGGGCGCGCCCTCCACCCTTGTGGATGGTAGGTAGCCCCCTCTGGTGCTTTCTTCGCCCAATATTATTTATATATTCCAAAATAGTTCTCCGTGAAGTTTCCGGACTTTTGGAGTTGTGCAGAGTAGGTCTCTAATATTTTCTCCTTTTCCAGTGCAGAATTCCATCTGTCGGCATTCTCCCTCTTCATGTAAACCTTGTAAAATAAGAGAGAAAAGGCATAAGTATTGTGATATAATGTGTTATAATAGCCCATAATGCAATAAATATCAATATAAAAGCATGATGCAAAATGGACGTATCTACTCCCCCAAGCTTAGACCTCGCTTGTCCTCAAGCGAAAGCCAAAATCAAAAAATATGTCCACATTTTTAGAGATAGAGGTGTCGATAAAATAAAATACGGACATGAGGGAATCATGATCATCTCTAGAATAGCAACATATATTGTCATATAATTTCTTATGGTTAAATAACAATTCATTCACAAGGTAAAGTATGAATCAGAAACTTCATTGAAAACTAACAAACTATGCTCTCAGTCATTGAAGCAATTGCAATTTATCATAACATCGGAAAGAGTCAATATAAGAGCTTTTCAGCAAGTCCACATACTCAACTATCATAGTCTTTCACAATTCCTAACACTCACGCGATACTTATGGGTTCAAAGTTTCAGTCGGACACAGAGAAAGATAGGGGCTTATAGTTTTGCCTCCCAACCTTTTACATCAAGGGTAATGTCAACAATAATAGTTTATGATAACCTACATCCGAGGGGATATATATATATATATATATATATATATATATATATATATATATATTATGGATCTCTCCAAAACATAGTGCTTGCCAAAAGAAAAAGTGTAAAAAGGAAAGGTGAAGATCACCATGACTCTTGTATAAGGGTAGAAGATAAAAGTAAAAGATAGGCCCTTCATAGAGGGAAGTAGAAGTTGTTATGCGCTTTTATGGTTGGATGCACAAAATCTTAATGCAAAAGAACGTCACTTTATATTGCCGCTTGTGATAAAGAACTTTATTATGCAGTCCGTCACTTTTATTTCTTCCATATCACAAGTTTGTATGAAGCTTATTTTCTTCACACTAATAGATCATGCATATTTAGAGAGAAATTTTTATTGCTTGCACTGATGACAACTTACTTGAAGGATCTTACTCAATCCATAGGTAGGTATGGTGGACTCTCATGGCAAAACTGGTTTAAGGGATGTTTGGAAGCACAAGTAGTATCTCTACATGGTACAAAGAATTTGGCTAGCATGAGAGGGAAAGGCAAGCTCAACATGTTGGAGGATCCATGACAATATAACTTCTATTCAGATATAAGCAAACATAACTCATTATATTGTCTTCCTTGTCCAACATCAACTTTTTAGCATGTCATATTTTAATGAGTGCTCACAATTACAAAAGATGTCCAAGATTGTATATTTATATGTGAATCCACTCTTTCTTTATTACTTTCTATTAATTGAAACAATGACCAAAACAATGCTTGTCAACTCTCAACAACTTTTAATCAACGTACTCTTTATATGTGAAGTCATTACTCTCCATAACATCATTATACAATCTTTTTATTTCTTTTTATTCTTTCTTTTATTTAATTCCCTCTTGATGATAGCAAGAAAGAAAAGCCCTCAATTCGAAACTACTCTTTATTATATATAACTCAAAGAATTGATTACATAGATATAACTCAAAACAAAACTCAAAGATAGATCATACTAAAAACTTTATTCTTTATAGATCAAGATATAACCAAAAGGATCGAACAAAGAAAACGATAAAGGTAAAGGTGTGATGGTGATACGATACCGGGAACCTCACCCAAGCTTGGCAGTTGCCAAGGGGAGTGCCCATACCCATGTATATATGTCTCTTTCTTTGGAGGTGGTGATGATGGAGTTGTTGATGAAGTAGGCTTGTCATCCATTTTCCAAGGCATAGGCTCACCATCATAGAAAGATGAATGAGTCTCCGGGATCCTCAAATCTGCAGCAAAACTCATCCTCTTAAATATGTATTCATACTCATAGTTTTGGTTTTGCAGGTCATAGATCTGGGCTTGAAGATGCTTGATTCTCTCATGAAGCTTGAAGATGGCCTCCCCGATGTTCTTGGCATCCAACTTTTGATTGTTGGTGAACTTTGCGATCATCACGTGATTGGCATTGAGTCCACGTTCCACCATCCCTTGGCACTTGAAAACTTGCTGCTCCATTGCTTCAAGTCTTGTCTCCATGCTTCCGGTCATCTTCGGCCCCTCAACATTGTGGATGTGCAGCACCCCCTCACGCATCTCAATTGTTTGAGGGTGTTGCAGCCCCTCTGTGAGGTAAGGGGTGATGACCTTCTCGAAAAACTTGTCCTTGGGGGTGCTTGGAGACGTCATGGTGATTTAGATCTGTCAGAAAAACAGCTCGAAACAAGAACAGAGGATTTTGTCGTGGTACTGTGGTCAAAACCTTTGGGAGATTATATAATGAATTTTTGCCTACCAAAAGAAGTATTGTGCAAGAAAACGGATTTCAGAGGGCACACGAGATCCACAAGGCAGGGGGCGCGCCCTACCACCCTTGTGGATGCCTCATGCACTCTTCGGACTACTTTGAATTTTCCTATTTTTTCTAAATCTTCCAAAACGGAGAAAAATTGCCATTGGAAACGTTTTGGAGTCGGTTTACTTACCATACCACATACTTATTCCTTTTTGGAGTTTGAAACATTCTGGAAAGTATCCCTTATGTACTCTTGTGTTATGGTATTAATTATATTGGTCTTAGCATTTATGGGAGTACCTGAGATATAATGTTTGATTATTTAACCATTTACCACCATCAGATTTGTGCCTTCGGTATTGTTGATCTTGATAGCATCGGAACGATAGACCTCCTCAATAATGTAAGGACCTTCCCATTTAGAGAGAAGCTTTCCTGCAAAAAATCTTAAACGAGAGTTGTATAGCACAACATGATCACATACATTAAACTCACGCTTTTGTATCTTCTTGTCATGCCATCGTTTAACCTTTTCTTTAAACAACTTGGCATTCTCATAGGCTTGGGTTCTCCATTCATCAAGTGAGCTGATGTCAAATAGCCTTTTCTCACCGGCAAGTTTGAAATCATAATTGAGCTCTTTGATTGCCCAATGTGCTTTATGTTCTAGTTCGAGAGGTAAGTGACAAGCTTTTCAATAAACCATTTTATACAGAGACATACCCATAGGGTTCTTATAAGCAGTTCTATAACCCCATAATGCATCGGCAAGTTTCTTAGACCAAATCTTTCTAGATCTATTAATAGTCTTTTGCAAAATCAATTTAATCTCTCTATTGCTCAATTCTACTTGACCACTAGACTAAGGATGATATGGAGATGCAATTCTATGATTAACATCATACTTAGCAAGCAATTTACAGAAAGCACCATGAATAAAAATGTGAACCACCATTAGTCATTAAATATCTAGGGACTCCAAACCTCGGAAAAATAACTTCTTTAAGCATCTTAATAGAAAGTGTTATGATCAACACCTTTACGAAGAAGGAGTAGATGGTGTTATTAGACGTTGTGTACCTGAGTATGAACAGGAACAAATCCTACGCAAGTGCCATTCCGAGTCTTACGGAGGACACCACGCTAGAGATAGAACTACACACAAAGTATAGCAATCCGGTTTTCATTGGCCTACTCTCTTCAAAGATGCTCGTAAGTATGTCTTGTCTTGTGATGAATGCCAGAGAATTGGCAATATTAGTAGATGTCAGGAAATGCCTATGAATTATACACTTGTTATTGAACCATTTGATGTTTGGGGCTTTGATTATATGGGACCTTTTCCTTCCTCTAATGGGTATACACATATTTTAGTCACCATTGATTACGTTACTAAGTGGGTAGAAGCTATTCCAACTAGTAGTGTTGATCATAACACTTTCTATTAAGATGCTTAAAGAAGTTATTTTTCTGAGGTTTGGAGCCCCTAGATATTTAATGACTAATGGTGGTTCACATTTTTATTCATGGTGCTTTCCATAAATTGCTTGCTAAGTATGATGTTAATCATAGAATTGCATCTCCATATCATCCTTAGTCTAGTGGTCAAGTAGAATTGAGCAATAGAGAGATTAAATTGATTTTGCAAAATACTATTAATAGATCTAGGAAGAATTGGTCTAAGAAACTTGCTGATGCATTATGGGGTTATAGAACTGCTTATAAGAACCCTATGGGTATGTCTCTGTATAAAATGGTTTATTGAAAAGCTTGTCACTTACCTCTCGAACTAGAACATAAAGCATATTGGGCAATCAAAGAGCTCAATTATGATTTCAAACTTGCCGGTGAGAAAAGGCTATTTGACATTAGCTCATTTGATGAATGGAGAACCCAAAAGTAATGTCTTAAATCATAGAAAAACTTTTTCTTTTGCTGGTATGTGAAACTAGGTGGTATAAATTTATAATAATGTAATTAGCATAATCAACATACCATGGAGTATTACGAGAAGCATTTATGATAGCTAATTGTTCATCATGAAAGCTATCATCAATAGGCAGTGGGTCATCACGAAAATTTTCTAACCTAGACGAGTTGTCTGCAACGGGGTTCTCAACTCCCTTTCTATCAATAACTAGATCATTGTTGGCGCGCGTTTCTGCGCCCATCTATTTTGATGTTTTTTTGACAGAGAGATATATTTTTTGTAAATGGGAGAAAGAGAAAAATAATTAAAAAATACACCTGAAAAACACTGGTGGTAGTAAAGATCAAATACCACAGTTGACGGAAATGCTGGCCACTTCAGTAAGTATTCCTTTTACTCGATTGTTGCAAGCATATTCCAGAGTGCAGACCACAAATAGATGTTATGGAACCAGAAATAAATCACATTGTTGTAATGTATGAAGAATTTTTTTAATAATATTCATCGATATAACCTAACCTGCAAGGTTATATACGGCTGGAGCAATGGATAATACTGAGTAAGCGAATCCTTGCTGCTGTGTTAGCCGATGTAGCAGAGGTCCTTACCACATTCTAGTCCTCTCAATTCTGCACAAGACAGAGAAAGCATGCTTAGTCATCTCCATTTTGAAAATTTAGCCTACTGATCTATCTAAAATGTAGAAATAGAAGTCAATACCTGCACGTCGACCGTCGCAAGATCATGTGAGAGGAGATCCGTTGGGGACAAAGAAGATCAGGCAGCGTAGCAGTACCTCAGTTTCCTGTGTTTCTCTCCAGGAACATAATTTAAGACCGGAATGATATTCAAATATCCGAGGGGATCCAGTGCGGGAGGGAGACAACGTGCTCGAGGAGATTCAGCTGCGGCAAGGCACCCGAAGGAATCCAGCGCTTGATGGTATCCAGTCGATCAAGCCAAGATGCGTGATGCAGGTGAATCGGGGGGAGGTCAATCCAGCCGGCCATGGTAATCCGCCTGCGAGGTAGAGGGTCACCTTGAGCATCAGACAATTGCCGGAAATCAAGGACGTATATAACCATCACAACAGGACCTTAATGGCGACTGATGTGCGCCACTCGCCGGCGACGGATAATTGCAGGATAATTGTACACCAGGTATCTTGGATAGGATATAACTCATCCACTCAAACTTCCTTCATATCTCCTAATAATCTTCATAATTGAGAAAGTTACCAGCTCTTTTGGAACATTTATCCTCTTTTTTAAACTACACTATTGTGTGCCGCAAAGGACACAGTAAATGGATATTTATATTGGAATCTCACACTACATTTGCAAGGCACACAGAATTGTTTGTACGACCAACTACATATACATAGTAAAAAAAAGGAGCCACTGAAATGTTCTTGGAATCTAATGGAATCATCAATCCGTACATCTCTATCACTAATTTGTATTCTTGTCATCATTGAGTTTAGATGTATTCTTCAGCTTCTAACTGATAGAAACAAACATTGTTCTTTCACATCGTACAACTCCACCAAATGTACTAATCTAATTATTTGCCTCAAGCAATTGGGAGCAATGAATACCAAAATTTTCATATTATATAGAACTGCAAGTGATATCCAACAATCATTTTTTATGAACAAAATGATAGGAGAGCGGTTGAATCTATGCGAATAACCTGCAGTGGTGGAGTGGCATCAAGCTGACGCAAGCACATGTCTTTTGTGTTCCAAGCCTCGGCCTCCTCCAAATCTCCCTTGAGGCTAGTGGCGCACTGAATCTAAGCATCAGACAGTGTCTCATATACAGAAGCGATTGAACTAAACCTGGCGGTGACGTGCACGAGTGGCTGCAGCTAGGAGCAACGGTGACGGGGAAGATGAGACGTCGCACATCTGCTACCGGCGGGATCCTGTTGAACATCGCATCCTCGCACGCCTCGCCTTGGGTTGATCCCCTCCTGCACCAGATCACTGACAAGCATCGCCTCGGATTGATCCCCACCCGCGTCGGAATCCCTCGCGAGGCTCGACTTAGGCTAGATGGAAGAAGAACGCCCGAAGTTTGAGGGAGGCGAGGATGCCGTCGTGGGTGGCGGCGGGGAAAGGAGGGGGCGTCATGAGGAGCAAAGGGACGTGTTGTTTCGCTGTTTTATTGTCTTTGCTGAAGCGGGCTTCGCTGCCTTGGGCCGAGTAGAAAACTGGCCCGATTAACCCCTGGGCTTCAAAATAGCTATGGGAGTAGCTGCCCTTGCGACGTTAGGCCCAGTTCGCGGCTAACATAGTGCTAATCCAACGGCTGACCTTGCTAATGCCCTAAGATGGCAGGAAAACTGCTCAGTTATAATGTCTTTAAATATGCAAATCAAATTCTTGTAATAGGAGAACCCATCTAATAAGTCTAGGTTTAGCATCTTTATTTTCCATAAGATATTTAATAACAACATGATCAGTGTGAACAATTACTTTGGAATCAACAATATAAGATCTAAACTTATCACAAGCAAATACAATTGCCAGAAATTCATTTTCAGTAGTAGCATAATTTCTCTAGGCACTGTCTAAAGTTTTACTAGCATAACGAATAACATTTAATTTCTTATCAACTCTTTGCCCTAGAACAACACCAACAGCATAATCACTTGCATCACACATAATTTCAAAGGGTAAATTCCAATCGGGTGGCTGAACAATAGGTGAAGAAATCAAGGCTTCCTTAAGTATTTCAAATGCTTCTACACAATCATCATCAAAAACAAAAGGAACATCTTTTTGCAAGAGGTTAGTGAGAGGCCTAGATATTTTAGAGAAGTCTTTGTTAAACGTCCTATAGAAACCCGCGTGACCAAGAAAACTTCTTATACCTTTGATATCTTTAGGAAACGACATCTTTTCAATAGCATCTACTTTAGCTTTATCAACTTCAATGCCTCTTTCAAAAATCTTATGCCCCAAGACAATACATTCATTAACCGTAAAGTGGCACTCACTGGTGTGCGTCGGTCCTAAACGAACAGTTTTTAACCCCTTTCCGCGACGGCATTTGGAACCATCGCCAAGTGAGTGTGGGCGATAGGGGGGTCCTTCCCACACGACCCAGAAACCGTCGGGGATAGGGAGCCTTGATGCATACAGTTGTCCCTATATAACCGTTTCCAAAAATTCTAATATCCCAAACGCTTCATCCTTGCTACTCGTTTGTCCTTGCATTGCCATCACAGTCGTAGTTTTGTGGTTCTGCCTAAAACCAGGCAGATTCCAGGCACGGGAGTTTTCCAGGAAGATTCTAGGCATGGGAGTTTTACGATGCCTAACACATCACAAACAGTTCATGATTATAAACTGTGTACGATAGGTAGACAATCATACACATTTAGTTTTCCCGCACCGTATGTGATAGTGTCTGAGATCACACACGCTTTGCAAATGGCAACTGTGTGCATGCTTGCACATGTTTCCTCTCTGTGAACCGTCGTGGATTATGGTGTATATCGCAAACGTTTGTGTTTTACCAACCGTGTGTGCCGTAATGACCCGCACAACGTAATTTTGCCCTAATTTAATTCCTGCTGTTTAAAATTGTACCTAATATAAACTTGAAAGTAGGCTATAGCTTTACTCACATCCATCAGGTTCAAACAACCAATGCATTATTCGATTCACAGGTACATATGTTTAAGAATTACATAAGCACCAAATAAAGAATGATGTACCAGGGTTCTATACTTGTACTATTACAGATGGTAAAGAAAGAGGCGACAAACATTCCAGTTGCTGAACAAGGTGAAGCAGAATGGCCCTATTGTGCTCTCCTGGATGTAGAAGGCATGCAGGACTCTAGTCCAACCCCTTGTGATGGTCGGCCGCCAATCATGTAGTTTGAGAGGTAATCTTGAGTAAACTGCTTCAGGATCCACTTCAAAAGAAGAAAGATTCAGATATTGTCATCTAACACAACTCATTACGTGCAGTAAAAAGAAGGCTACAGGGTTCTTACTTACCATCCTGCAGTTCACTATTGTCTTGCATAAAGTGTAAACAAATAGTTCGATTGGCATCTTTTGACCCATTTTAATAACAATCTTTATCAGTTTGCTCACTTGATGCTGGTTCATGAATATCTCATTGCCCCATACATAGAAAGGGTCGAAGTGTGGATCTTTGGCAATGATATATGTACCTAAAAGCACCAAGTTAATATTAGAAGCTAAACAACAATTGAAAAATGATGTAGTACAACACTCCATCCATCCCATTATATTAGATTTTATTACATGTATATCTAGACATCATCAGAACATTAAGGTAACACTCTTGTTGCTATGTAGCCTGGGATTGCATATTTAGTCATTCAGTATAATGCATGTTGCTAAACAACAATTGAAAAACGAAAAAGCATGTTAACTGCAATATCCTTAACAGCAACCAATATCGTAATTCATAGTGGTATTGTTGAAACTGTTATTGAAGAAATTGAACTGCACGGCAAATAGTTGCACATATAGAGCATCAGATTGTGAAGAACTGAAATAAACAAGTCATAAGGACATCTCTAGGAGATCCTTAAAAATTTAAAGGACTAAAACCCTTAGTGGATATATATATACTCCAGCAATTTTTGTCCTTTTCTAGTCAATCCCCTAAACTTAAGGTTGTAAACTTCAATTTGATCAAGTTCAAAGCAGGTTCAACCAAAAGTAGCTTTCATTCAAACATAAACATAGATAGTTTTGCATAACCGAACATAAAACATAAATTTAAACTAAGCTAAACTACTTTCGGTCGAAGTTGAGGTCGAGCCAATCCTTCCTCGTCATGTACGGTGTACCGCGAGCCGGGTCCAGGCCAGTACCGTCGTCGGGGTCATTGGGGAAGGCACTCCTCCACTCGTCGACGTCGATCTCCTCGTCCTCTGGGCCCACCTCGACGCCCTCCGCGCCGCCATCGCCGCCACCTTCGACCTCGTCATCAGAGGAGAGCGCGATAACCTCGCCGCCTTCCGCACCGCCGTCCTCGCCGCCTTCGACCTCGTCATCGGAGGAGAGCGCAATAACCTCTCCGCACCGGCAAAGATCGCCTGCTCTGCCTCCATGAGCTCCGGGTGCTGCTGGCGGAGCTCTCGCATGTAGGCCTCGTTGGCGGCCTCGGCCTCGAGGCGCTCCCACGCCTTGCGGTCCTCTCACGCCATAGCTGAGCTCACCACCCCTGGCTCCGACGGAACGAGATGGACCAGATGTGTGCCGAAGGGGAAATTGAGCCTACCTGCCGCGCCGTGGTAGCGGACCTGCCAGCGGTCGTACTCCATGGCCGCGAGCTCGGCCGTGTGGAAGCTACCGAGCCACCGGCGGGTGTGGGTCTCTCGATCTGTAATCTTGGCGAGCCCACGTCCCCCACTGCTGTTGCCGGACCCCTAGGTAGGACTTCGTCGACTGCTGGGTCCGGGGGAGGACGGGGAAGTCCTCGAACCGGTTTAGGCGCACAGCGGCGGGCGGATCGGGGGACTGGCGACGGCGGATCGGGTCCACGGAGGACGACGGGGACACCTCGGCGGCCAGCTCGCCGGCGTCGAGCGAAAAGGCCACGATAAACCTCTTTTTGGCGATTGGCTTCTCGAGCTCCCTGGCACACAGGTAGAGGTTGAGGATGTAGGCGCCAGCGATGGCAGCGACCTACCAATGGTTTCGAGGGTTGTGTGTGTCTGTGTGAGCGGAGGTTGTGTTTGAGGAAATACTGTGGCAACTGAAAATTTTACTAGGTGGGAGTAACAAGGCGGGGCTACTGAAAATTTGGATCAAGGGCGAGCAGATATTTTTGAGATTGTGAGGGATGCAGAGGCGGGAGTAAAATGCCAGGGCTACTGAAAATTTGAATCAAGGGACTGAAGCAGAGCAGGGGTAATAGACATAGCACACGGTCCGCACATACTAATCATGTGCTATCAAACATTAAAACCTTCCAGGAGGTAGACATTTTCGAGATTGCGAGGGACGCAGAGGCGGGAGTTTTTGGGGAGCGAGCTAGTGTGCTTGACACGCCGGCTGTGGACTGTAGCCGATGCACCTTCTCGCGTAAGCCATAGGCGTACTATACACCGACGATGCTCCAAGATATTTTGTACTACATCTCACACGGTTGGTGATAATAACCTGTGTGGGATCTACTTGATTTGAATTACAAAATGAGGTTACAGCGGCAATGGATGCTGTTTGAATCGCTAGACCTTTTATCTGCAGTGAACATGCAACTATATGTGTGTGTCGTAAAAGAATTGGAATTATTCAGGGTTCGTTTGGATATTTTATACATTAAACTGGTTTTCTAGCCAGTTCAGGTGCACAATTCAAAATTAAACTACATGCACATGCTCCGGTGCATCTAAATTGGTTGAAAAATCAAATATGTGTCCTTCATTGCATGCTTAGGTCCCATGAAAGAAATGGGAATGAATTTTTCAGGGTTCGTCTGGCCTTTTTTATACATTAACTAGGTTTTCTAGGCATTTTATGTGCATAATTTAAATTTGAACTACAAGCACATGCTCCAATGCACTAAAGTTGGTTGAAAAATCACATGTGTGTCCTTGGGTGAATTTCTAGGTCCCATGCAAGAGATGTGAATGAATTTCAAACACCAGGGCACTGTTGATTGCCGGCAAAATGTTGAGATACATGGTTTTTAAATTCTAGTAAATCCAAAACTCGTCTGAAATTCATGAGACTTGGCATGCTATCATGGAGCGGCATCAACATGCCGTGGTGAAAATTTTGTCCCATTTGGGGCAGGTTCGGGTATAAGCTTCTCACAAACCAGAGCTACTCACAACAAGCATGATGGTTTCGATAGGGAACGTGCCACCTTTGGGGATGGGGCGATATCCGTTGCCTCTTATTGCTTTCAAAAAATTTCTAGTGTCAACATAGAACAACAGGAGTGTTGTGTTCAATCTTGGAATTTTTCGGGGTTCGTTTGGCCTTCTATACATTAACTGGGTTTTCTAGGCACTTTATATGCATAATTCAAATTTGAACTACAAGCACATGCTCCAAGGCACTAAAGTTGGTTGAAAAATCACATGTGTGTCCTTGGGTGAATTTCTAGGTCCCATGCAAGAGATGGGAATGAAATTCAAACACTAGGGCACTGTTGATTGCCGACAAAACATTGAGATGTCTGGTTTTTAAATTCTAGTAAATCCAGAACTCGTATTAAATTCATGAAACTTGGCATGCTATCATGGAGACATCAACATGTCATGGTAAAAAAATCGTCCCATTTGGGGCAGGTTCGGGTATAAGCTTCTCACAAACCAGAGCTTCTCACAACAAGCATGATGGTTTCGATTGGGAACGTCCCACCTTTGGGGACGAAATGATTTCCATTGCCTCTTATTGCTTTCAAAAAATTTCCAGTGTCAACATAGAACAACATGAGTGTTGTGTCAATTTTTGTGATTTTTCGGGGTTCGTTTGGACATTTTTATGCAATAACTGGGTTTTCTAGGCATTTTATGTGCATAATTGAAATTTGGACTACAAGCACATGCTCCAATGCACTAAGGTTGGTTGAAAAATCTAATATGTGTCCTTGGGTGAATTTCTAGGTCCCATGCAAGAGATGGGAATGAAATTCAAACACCAGGGCACTGTTGATTGCCGGCAAAACATTGAGATGCTTGGTTTTTAAATTCTAGTAAATCCAAAACTCGTCTGAAATTCATGAAACTTGGCATGCTATGATGGAGCGGCATCAACATGCCATGTTAAAAAATTTGTCCCATTTGGGGCAGGTTCGGGTATATGCTTCTCACAAACCAGAGCTTCTCACAACAAGCATGATGGTTTCTGTAGGGAACGTCCCACATTTGGGGACGAAATGATATCCATTGCCTATTATTGCTTTCAAAAAAATTCTCGTGTCAACATAGAACAACAGGAGTGTTGTGTCAATTTTTGGGATTTTTCGGGGTTCGTTTGGAGATTTTTATGCATTAACTGAGTTTTCAATGCATTTATGTGCATAATTCAAATTTGAACTACATGCACATCCACCAGCGCACATAAATTGGTTGAAAAATCAAATCTATGTCCATGGGTGCATGCTTAGGTCCCATGCAAGAAATGGTAATGAATTTCAAACACCAGGGCACCGTTGATTGCCGGCAAAAAATTGAGACACCTAGTTTTTAAATTCTAGTAAATCCAAAACTCGTCTGAAATTCATGAAACTTGGCATGCTTTCATGGAGCGGCATCAACTTGTCGTGGTAAATTTTTTGTCCCGTTTGGGGCAGGTTTGGGTATTTGATTCTCACAAAACAGAGCTTCTCAAAACAAGCATCATGGTTTCGGTAGGGAACGTCCCACCTTTGGGGACGAAACGATATCCAGTGCCTCTTATTGCTTCCAAATTGTTTCTCGTGTCAACATAGAACAATAGGAGTGTTGTATCAATTTTTGTGATTTTTAGGGGTTCTTTTGGACATTTTTATGCATTAACTGAGTTTTCAATGCATTTATGTGCATAATTCAAATTTGAACTACATGCACATGCTCCACTGCATATAAATTGGTTGAAAAATCAAATCTGTGTCCTTGGGTGCATGCTTAGGTCCCATGGAAGAACTAGGAATGAATTTCAAACACCAGGCACCATTGATTGCCGGCAAAACATTAAGATGTCTGGTTTTTAAATTCTAGTAAATCCAAAACTCATCTGATATTCATGAAACTTGGCATGCTATCATGGAATGGCACCCGACATGATGTGGTATTTTTCGTGTCCATTTTGAGAGAAGGCGCACTTGAATAATGACAGCCAACAAATGCATTTTGAAAAAATAGCTGCCACTTTAATATCTCAAACATTTGTATAATTTAAACTGTGTGCGTTCTGTTAGCCATTCACGTGATGCCACATGTCTTGGTTTTAATGGTTGTAGGAGGTGCCGTGCGGACAGCTGCTTGACCTTGACTGAACGGGAGGCGTGCGAGCGTAGTCCGGTGCACAAGCTGACCAAGAGGCGTGCAAGTTGTCCTGTAATACGGAGGCTCGTCGGGAAGCGTGCAAGCTGTACGCTGCGCACGCTCACTTGGAAGCGAGACCTTTGACTTCCATCGCCGCCCGCCTTCCTCTCCATTAATGGCGCCCGAGCCGCTGTTTAATACGAGCGACCTTATTGTTCGCCTCCCATTCCCCTCCCTCCTGCAGACCTCCACCAACACCATGGCGTAGAATGATCATCTGCCACTAGTCTTCAAGTTTGGTGAAGTCGACTCCGAGCCAGAGGAGATAGAAAATAAGAGGGAATGGGGCCTCATGGACATGGCCCAGAACGAGCTGGCCGCGACAGTTGCTGCCCTCGCTCCCGTCCCAGCTCCCATCCTCGCGCCCGCACCAGCGACCATCCCCGTAGCATTGACGGGCTGGTCGCCGAGCACTATCGTAGAGCTGGAAGCCGCGGGCATCAGTGAGGTCTCCGCGGACCTGCGTGAGCTCGTGTGCATGCCAGCGCCAGCGCCCGTGCCCGTGCACGTGCGTGCCTCTCCACCCACCGTGGCGCCGGCCCCCGTGCGTTTGGCTGCACCCGCCGTGCCCGTGTGCGCCTCTCCACCCACCGCGGCACCGGTCCCCGTGCGTTTGGCTTCACCCGCCGCGCCCGTACCCGTGCCCGTGCCCGTGTGTCGTGGAATTGTCATGACAGATGTCCTAGTGTGAGGACTTAGTCGTGGAGCATCGCAACAGGGTTAACTTAAAGGGGTTAAACGGGAGAAAGGACACAAGGAGTTTATTTGGCCCCTTGCGGTGAAGGTAAAGGCCTAATCCAGTTTGAGGTGGTATTGCTTATGTCTCGATTACCAGGCAGCGAATACGCTTAACCTAGCTTTCGATCTGTTGTTTCTTTCCCTAAGCCGTCCCCGGGTTGTCCCTTTATATACACAGGTTGACGCCCTGCGGCCTACAGAGTCCCAGCCGGCTCCTAAACGTGTTCGGTCCGGTGACTAACTACACTTACCTTATAATACAAGTCATACATATATGGCGGTTTTATCCCTATGGGCCTTAAGCCGCCCTTGGGCCTTGGGCCCTTTAGTGAATCTGCTTCATGAACCGCCATTGTTAACATCTTCATGGGATCCAGTTTGATGAACCACCTTTAGGATAACCCAGCCCCTCCTGGGCGGGTCGTGCCCAATAGTCATATCCCCAACATTAGGCCCCAGGTTGATTTGAACTCGTTCATGTCAATCTTCAACACTTTAGAAAAAATTCTTCTTCGCCTGTTTATGTAAGATATTGTAACCCGCTGTGACATCATCTCCTGGAATTTCGGAGACCCGCCATGACGTCATCTGTTATTAATTTTGCACAATACCCGGCATATCTTAACGGATCCTTATCTTTAATAACCATCCGAAATTTGAGGCGTTTCCGTCGTCACATATCCATTTTTTGGTCTCCTCGATTCCTGCGCATGTCGCTTATCCTTCCATCCTTATAAATAGGGCCAGGGGTCCCTTTCTTTTCTCCCCCCTTGCCTCTTCGTCTCTTTCTTCTTCCTCGCATCACTCCAGCACCCAAGCTCCACCGCCGTCCTCGACCTCCGCTACTGCATCGACAACGGCCGCTGCATCACCCTGATCTGTCCAGAGCTTGGTCCCGCGCCTTTGCTACTTAACAACTCAAATAGGTTTTCTTCCTTCCCTTTCCTTTAGATCTCATTAGGGTTTCCTGCAAGTTCATCAGAGTTCATCCTTTTTCTTCGCTGCAGATGTCCTTCTACATGGCGACAGCTGTGATACTTGTTTTTGTTATTAGACCATCTCCTTCGCGTAAGAGAAAACCAATCTGAACATATGAACTGCTTGAGCACTGTAATTTAGGTCAAAAATATTTTCCATTATCCAAAGTGTCGCAGATCCGACATCCTAACATCCATCTGTGAAACATGTTTGCTTCAACACTTAGTAGAATTCGCTCTTGATAGATCTTGAATACCATTCCTATCATGGCAGATTACATCACTAATCATAATTTAGTCATATGTCATTAGACCCCGTTCAAGCCGCCAATCTGAATATATACTGCAGCATTCATTTCCGACTTAATGAAAACAACTTAAACCGGCAAATTTTCTTTCTTTTAGGCTTCCTCCTTCACAATGCCGAAGACAGTCACTTCATGCAATTGGGTTCCTTCTATTGTCACCGAAAACACACTCAAGGACTTTGTCAAAATCGGCTTTTTACCAGCCAAAGACATCCTGCATTGGCATGCTCCCAAACAAAATGAAGAAAGACCTCACCCAAAGGATGGTGAGGTCATTGTTTTTACTGATCACATGAATCGGGGCTTCTCACCGCCCGGCTCAAAATTTTTCCAAGACGTTCTGCACTTCTTTCAACTCCATCCTCAAGACACCGGACCCAATTCCGTGTCAAACATCTGTAATTTTCAAGTCTTCTGTGAAGTCTACCTTCAAGAGGAGCCCAGTGTTGAACTCTTTAGGGAATACTTTTATCTGAACCGGCAGAATGAGTTTACTAACGGACCCAGCTTAGAACTTGGCAGGATCTCAATTCAACGAAGAAGAGATGTTGTCTTCCCCTATGCCCGCCTGCTGAGCAACCCCAAAGATTGCTACCCAACATGGTTCTATTGGAAAGATACTTCTCCGGCTGATGAAAATCCATTGCTGGGTTATTGTGTCCAGCGACTTGAGCCAAAGCATGATCTTCCCTAAAACTTACCACCGTTGAATGTGCCAAGCTTACTCCCACTATTACAAAGGTCAAGGCCCTGCTGGGAAATGGGTTAACCGGTATTGACTTGGTTCGGTGCTGGGTTTCTTGGCAGATCATACCCTTGAGCCACCAATCCGGCTTAATGTGCACTTACTTGGGTGATGCAAAAGATCCACTATGCCACAGCTCCATGTGCCTCACTGATGATGCAATCAATGAAATGACAAAGTCCCTTCTGAACGAGAGCCTGCAGAGCTGCAGCAAAGTGGGGCTGAATCCTTTCTACAAACATAAACCGCCACCAAATGTGAGTCTCTAAATCACTTACTTCACCCTATTACTCCAATATTTTGTTAACTCGACCTTGATGATTTTCACGGGCTGCATCTGATTTTTGGAACAAGGAGTATGACCATGAAGCTGCTAAGAAAGCCAGGGCCAGAACAAAAGCCGTCAAGAAAGACGCCAAGAATAATAAGAAGAGATTAACTGCTTCCGAGATGCTTGGTCTAGACGACAGTTCTGAGTCGGAGGTAGCCCTTGATTCCCTTGGCTCCTTTTTCAACCATTTTATTGACACTGATTATCATCAGGATGACACGGGGACCAGTCAAGCAGTTGAAGAAGAGGTAACTATCATTTCGTCCGACTCAGAGCCTTTGCCAAGACAGAAAATTCGACGGGTAACCCGGAAAGTAAGCTTTTCACACCCCTTAGCTCATTTGGATCCTCACTTTCTTTTGAAGCAACAACAGCACGAGAACCGGCGACAAACTCGGACCAACGGAGGTGAAGAGTTATCGTCCGGCTTACCAAATACTCCAGCTCCACGAAAACGTCGAAATGAGGTTTTTCCAAATTTAAACTCTTTTTTCCTACTGGCGGGTCTAATTTCCTAGCCACTTACTTCTTCCAATTCAAACTATTCAGGAGGCTTCTCGCTCTTCCTCCGGCGACTCATCTTAGACCCAGCTGTCGGCTTTCAAAACTGCCCCTGGGTAACATCACTTTTTATTCTCTACCTCCTTATGCCCTTATACTTGTACTGACCTCTCATAACGCACGTAGTGGACAAGCAAATCCTAGCAAGAAAGCAAGGGTGACCAAACCGGCTGAAGAGCCCAAAGCCCATGAATAGGAACAGCAAACTCCAGCCTCTGACACCTCCATGCCACAACCTCAAGAGCCTATCCATGATGTTCCACCAGAAATTCCTGACCTCTCCAGTGGCCCTACAAATGTCAATCCTTTGAGCATTAAATCGTCGAGCCCCATTAAACCGTCAGGAACACCCGCCGACGATGTTGTGATCACTAGGACCAGCTTCAAAGAACCAGGACAACCCACTATCTTGACCAAGCAATCTGCCAAGGAGGAGTTCATCGAAAGGCGAAAAGTGAGATTTGATATTGTTGATTACTCTCAACTAAGTGTTAGTGAAGTATTCTTTGGTTATCTCAACCAAGTTCATACTAGCCGCGATCTTGAGATTGACATGGTGAAACAGATGCACCAGAAGTATGAGGTATGAACTCCGGCTTAATACAATATGCATATCATGTCAGCCCCCAAGTCTAATGCCTATGATAAGATTGAGTATGCTATAGACTTAGAGTAGCCATGAGTATAAAAGAACATCTTTGGTAGAATCCTTCAAAGGTTGGTTTTCACCATTAGAGTTAAAACGGATTTGTAATGATTAACATTGCATCGGTATCCCCCAAGGGCCGGTTTAATCAACATGAATGAATTGGTACTTGTGCATGATTGTTTACAAATCAGAACTTACTTGTGTAGCCCCCATGAGCCGGTTGTGGTCATTTGCAGCGCAACCGGGTCATCATAAAGTAGTAACAAGACGTGCAATGTGCATTAGCCCCCAAGTGTTAAGTACTCTTGCTTGCAAAGTGCTTGGGACTTATTTATATAAGTCGTTTGTATGAAGAACTTTTTCGGCAGTCATTAGCCCCCAAGTGCCAAGTGTTATTGCTTGCAAAATGCTTCGGACTTTATTCCTATAAGCTGACTTATGAATATGGTTTCAAATCTGTGCCTACACAGGACACCACTGCTCAACTTCATTCATAATTGGCTGATGTGAAAACTCGACTGGAGGTTCAAGAATCTGAGACCCGGAAAGCCGACTCAAAGTTCAAATTTAGTCTGGAGGAGACAGAAAAACTGAAGACCGGTTTTGATGCTGAAAGAACCGCCTGGGCTGAAGAGAAAACTGCTCTAACACAGCTGGCTGAAAAAGCGGAAGCTGGTCTTCAAAATGTGACCACTGAGCTTACCGGTTTAAAACACCGTGTATCCCAGATGGTTTCTGCTATCTTTGGTGAGCCACCTCACCAGCATCAAAATTGAATCTCTTCTTTTTATATCATCAACCGCCGCTGATCACTCCATGATTGTTACACAGGTCCGAGGAGCAGCAACCTTAGTCAAGATGTGCTAGTGAAGCTTAAAGTCGTATATACGCTTGTTGAACAGCTATATACCGGAACTCAGCACACGGTAGCCATGATTTCTCCAACAAATCAAGGACGCAATCTGCTGAGTGACGTCTTGAAAAAATTATCAATTCTGTCTGCGAGGATTCAAGAGATAAAATGGTCATGTGCAAGAGCCGGCGCCATGACGGCCTTGAGCCGTGCTAAGGCATGGTTACCAGAGCTAGACCCGGCCAAGGTAGCTACTGGCTATCCAAGCTTGAAAGAAGATGGCACTTCTTTTGACTAGAAAGACTTCGCTGCCTGTGTTAAAGAAATACATCCTCTGGTAACTCTGATTGCTGATGAAACAAATCTCTCAAAATATCAGCCGGCTTATGATGCAGAAAACCAGAAGGTGCCTACACCGGCTTATAAAGTGATGGATCTAATTCCCCCAATCCGTAAGCATACTTTCGCCCCTGAAGTTGATCCATCCGACCTTATAGATGATGAAGCTGGATTCCAAGCCTTGCGTGGCATTGAATGGTCACCACCAAACTTCCAGACGGCGGAGGACGAAGAATCGGAGAAGGATGATCCGGAAACTTCAAGTCGTGAAGGCCAAGAAGATTGATCCGCTGGGCGGTTTAAATATTTGATCTTCCAAAAAACACTTGATCTTTTGGCTCACTGAGTCATGTAATAGACTAGTGAAACTTTGATCTGTCGTGCCATCGTGCATGTTTTGTTTTGCACAAACTGTTGATCCTCCAGTTGAAAAGCTACCACTTTATGCTTATGATAGCATCGATTTATGTAGATCAGTTTTAGCAATACCCTGCATATAAACAGATCGCAAGTGCACTGGCAGTTTACCGTGGGGCGGGTCATAACACCCTATATAAACCACTAGTGACTAAAATAGTTCACAACCAGGGCCGGTTTAATCATAAGCATATAGAATGAAAGAATATCATACCTGTGATATTTGATCGCACTACCGGTTTATCATACTAGTGCAGTAAGGGTGTCAACCTAGAAAGATTGGACACATAATGCCCTATTTAATTGTCATATACTGCCGGTTTGCAGCGCCTTATACTGCAATGGGTAGAATCCCAAAGGTTAAAGCCAGAACTCCCAGCACATAGGCTATTATCATATACTGGCGACTTATAGTCCGAAGCTAGCCCGGGTTATGAAACTCCAGATATATTTAAGCATGATCCATAAGGATGAAGGTTTCATGGCCTGAATTGTCTCAAGCCATATGTTAATATGGCGTAAATACATGAATCCAAAAAAATGATCAGAAAAAAGACAATGAATCAAAATCAAAAAAACGAGACTTTCATAGGCCGCCAAGCCTAAAGCTCCAAGGCTTTCATGGGCCGCCAAGCCACTGATTTAACCTTTTACACTTTGTGAATCCAGCCGACCGCCGTTTTAACCTTGACAAGTTCAGGGTCTATGTAAGATTGACTGTCAAGAGTTCGGCTTGTCATTCCGGGATTACCCGGGCGGAGTGGCAGACTCTACAAAGTAGGATAACCCAGAAAATTTTGGTGAATACACCTGGTGTTCAAAGCCAGTTCACGAGGGTAGTAACGCTATGTTCTCTTTGGTGAATACACCTATGTTTGAACAGGAAGCCCCCACGTGCTTTAGGGCATATAATCCGGACCAAGAGGGATATTCAAAGCTATGCTCAATGAGCAGGAAGCCCCCAAATGGCTTGTGGCATTCAGCCGGTCAAGAGGGATATTCACAGCTATGCCCAATGAGTAGGAAGCCCCCAAGTGACCGGTGGCATTGAGACGATCAAGAGGGATATTCACAGCTATGCTCAATGAGCAGGAAGCCCCCAAGTAACTTGTGAGAGTGGCGTTGCGCCGGATCAAGAGGGATATTCACAGCTATGCTCAGTGAGCAGGAAGCCCCCAAATGTCCATTTGTAGTGAAAAAGACTCATTATTCTTTGAGATGAAACGAATAGAGGCCATGTACTAGCAGGGGTGCCATCTTTATTGTAATCATCATAATATATACATTGTCAAGATATGTACATTGTAAGAGCCGACGGCTCAAGCGTAGTAAGGCCGAAGATGAGCAATATTCCACGACCGACGGGTCTCCTCCTCCGACGTGCGTGAGTCCTTGTGGTCTCGAACATCGACAAGGTAGTATGATCTGTTGTTCAGTTTCTTGCTGACCACAAAAGGCCCTTCCCAAGGTGGGGATAGTTTATGCATACCAGTCTAATCCTAAATAAGTCAGAGCACCAAGTCACCTTCTTGAAAGGTCCTGGTCTTAACCCGGCGGCTGTGATAATGACGCAGATCTTGTTGGTAAATTGTTGAATGAGCCGCCCAAGGTCACGCTCCTCACCTAGCAGGTCAAGTGCATCCTGACATGCTTTTTCATTGTCAGCCTCAACATAACCCGCCACTCGAGGCGAGTCGTGATGGATGTCACTAGGGAGAACTGCTTCTGCTCCGCAAACCATGAAGAAAGGTGTGTAAACCATCGATCTGTTGGGGGTAGTATTGATACTCCATAACACCGAGGGTAACTCCTCCACCCAACAACCCGGCGTCCTCTGCAAAGGAACCATAAGTTAGGGCTTGATGCCTCACATGATCTCTTGATTGGCTCTCTCAGCTTGACCATTAGACTGGGGGTGAGCTATTGATGATACATCAAGCCGGATATGCTCACGTTGACAAAATTCTTCCACTACACCCTTGGATAGATTAGTGCCATTATTAGTTAGGGAAAACCAAAAATGGAAAATCACCTTTTTGATGAATTGAACCGCCGTTGCCGCGTCACATTTACTGACCGGCTCTGCGTCAACCCACTTTGCAAACTTGTCAACCGCCACCAGGAGGTGTGTCTTTTTATCTTTGGACCTTTTGAAAGGCCCAACCATATCAAGTCCCCAGACTGTAAATGGCCAAGTAATTGGGATCATCCTTAATTCTTGAGCCGACACATGAGCTCGGCGTGAAAACTTCTGACATCCATCACATTTACTGACTAGATCTTTAGCATCAGCGTGAGCCGTCACCCAATAAAACCCATGACGGAAAGCCTTGGCTACAAGATATTTAGAGCCTGCATGATGACCACAATCTCCTTCATGAATCTCTCGCAGAATTTCACAACCTTCTTCGGGGGAAACACAACGTTGGAACGCCCCTGTAACACTGCGATGTGCAGCTCTCCATTGACAATAGTCATTGACTTAGACCACCGGGTTATCTATCTGGCCAAAGTTTCATCCTCAGGTAACTCGCTATAGGTTAAATAAGCCAAATATGGATCTGTCCAATCAGGAATAGCATGAAGAGCCGCCACCAGTTGTGCCTCCGGGTCAGGAATAGCAAGATCCTCCTCTGTAGGCAACTTGACTGAAGGGTTATGCAGAATATCCTGGAAAGTGTTAGATGGCACCGGCTTACGCTGATATCCTAACCGGCTTAGAGCATCAGCCGCCTTATTTTTTCCTGCAATCCACATGCTCAACTTGATAACCCTTGAAGTGCCCAACAATAGCATCAACCTCTTGACGATAATCCGCCATGAGTGGATCTTTAGAATCCCAAGTGCCAGACACTTGCCGCGCTACCAGATCTGAGTCGCCGAAGCACCTCACCCGACTTAAGTTCATCTCCTTAGCTATCCGAAGACCATGGAGCAAGGCTTTATACTCAACTGCATTGTTAGTACAAGGGAACATCAGCATGAGGACATAGGAAAATTTATCACCTCATGGGGAAGTCAAGACAACTCCAGCCCCCGAGCCTTCCAACTACCTGGATCCATCAAAGTGAATAGTCCAATATGTGTTATCTGGCTTCTCCTCAGGTATCTGCAACTCTGTGCAATCATTGATAAAATCCACAAGTGCTTGAGATTTGATGGTTGTATGAGGCACATACTTTAAACCATGAGGTCCAAGCTCAATGGCCCATTTGGCTACCTGACTTGTGGCTTCTCTGTTTTGAATGATATCCCCTAAAGGGGCAGAACTAACCATAGTGATAGGATGACCCAGAAAATACTGCTTCAGCTTCCGGCTAGGCATAAAAACCCCGTACACAAGCTTCTGCCAATGTGGATACCTCTGTTTGGACTCAATAAGGACCTCACTGATGTAATAAACCGGCCGTTGAACCAGATATTCTTTGTCTGCTTCCTTCATTTCCACCACAATGGCTACACTAACAGCTCGGCCATTGGCAGCCACGTATAATAGCAAAGGCTCCTTGTCAATGGGAACAGCCAGAACGGGCAGCTCAGCCAACTGTTTCTTCAAATCCTCAAACGCTTGATTAGCAGCATCACTCCAAACAAAGTGACATGTCTTCTTCATCATCTGGTAAAGAGGGATAGCTTTCTCACCCAACCGGCTTACGAATCGGCTTAAGGTCGCGATACAACCCGCCAAACGCTGGACATCCTTAATAGATGCCGGTTTAGCCAGAGAGGTGATAGACTTCATCTTCTCCGGGTTAGCTTCAATACCTCATTCAGAAACCAGAAAACCTAAAAGCTTACCAGCTGGCACACCAAAGACACACTTGGCCGGGTGAAGCATCATCTTATTGACCCGAAGATTATCAAAGGTTTCTTTCAAATAATCAATTAGGGTCTCCTTGTTCCTGGACTTCACTACAATGTCATCCACATAAGCATGAACATTACACCTGATTTTATTGTGGAGGCAATTTTGCACACATCGCTGGTAAGTCGCATGGGCATTCTTGAGCGCAAAAGGCATGGACACATAGCAGAAGGCTCCAAATGCAGTAATGAAAGTTGTCTTCTCCTGGTCCTTAACTGCCATCTTGATCTGATGATAACCAGAATAAGCATCCAAAAAGCTCAAACGCTCACAACCCGTCGCAGCATCAATAATTTGATCAATACGAGGGAGAGCAAAGGGATCAGCCGGACAAGCTTTGTTTAAGTCCGTGTAATCCACACACATACGCCACGTGTTGTTCTTCTTAAGAACCAATACCGGGTTAGCCAACCACTCAGGATGAAAGACTTCAACAATAAACCCAGCCACCAAGAGCCGGGCCACTTCTTCACCAATGGCCTTACGCCTTTCTTCATTGAAATGATGAAGAAATTGCTTAACCGGTTTAAACTTTGGATCAATATTAAGAGTGTGCTCAGCGAGTTCCCTCGATACACCTCGCATGTCAGAAGGTTTCCATACAAAGATTTCCCGGTTCTCACGGACGAACTCAATGAGCGCGCCTTCCTATTTCAACTCGGATCCAGATTAGCACTGATGCGGAACTTCTTGGATGAATCGCCAGGAACGAAATCACCTAGGTTAGTATCATCTGCCGACTTAAACTTCAAGACCGGATCATGCTTCATAGTTGGCTTTTTCAAAGACGTCATGTCTGCCAGGTCAACATTGTCTTTGTAGAACTTTAACTCTTCTATTGCACAAACAGACTCAGCATAAGCAGCGTCGCCTTCCTCACACTCCAAGGCTATCTTGCGACTCCCATGTACTGTTATAGTGCCCTTGTGACCCGGCATTTTGAGCTGCAGATATACATAACAAGGTCGTGCCATGAATTTAGCATAAGCCGGTCGTCCGGACAGAGCATGATAAGGGCTCTTGATTTTAACCACTTCAAAGGTCAACGTCTCAGATCTGGAATCATAATCATCTCCAAAAGCAACTTCCAAAGATATCTTACCAACCGGATATGCCGACTTACCAGGTACCACACCATGAAAAACTGTGTTTGACGGTTTAAGGTTTTTGTCGGTCAACCCCATACAATGGAAAGTATCATAGTAGAGGATATTCATACTGCTGCCTCCATCCATGAGTACCTTAGTGAACTTGTATCCTCCAACCTAAGGCGCCACCACCAGTGCCAAATGCCCCAGATTATCAACCCGGGGTGGGTGATCCTCATGGCTCCAGACAACGGGCTGCTCAGACCATCGTAAATAACGGGGAACCGCCGGCTCAACAACGTTTACTGCCCTTTTATGAAGCTTCTGATCCCTCTTACATAAACTTATGGTGAAGACATGGTACTGTCCACTATTCAACTGCTTCGGGTTACTCTGATAACCAGATTGCTGCTATTGATTCCCCTGACCGGACTGTTGATGATAACCACCCTGATTGCCTTGATTGCTTGGGTGACCCTGGAAACCGGAATTAGAACTGCCACCACCGTAACCCGGACCATGGGAACCAGAACCTGAGCCACCGCCCGGCCCATGATTGTTCTAGAACAAATTTGAAATTTTGAACTCCTTCATGATTTGGCAGTCTTTCCAAAGGTGACCAGACGGCCTTTCCCACGTACCATGCTTTGGGAAAGGCTCATTCATCATCTGCTCAATATTGATAGCCGTCCCTCCTGCCCGAGGAGGTGGCTTTCCCTTATGACGCTGACCATTATTCTGCGTGTTGGTGTTGTCCACAAAATCTGAATTACCTTCGGCCTTGCGCTTACCATTGCTCCCCTTACTCGCCAGGTTATGATGCTGACCCTTGGTGTTGCCACTCTTCTTTCCCTTTCTCGTCTTTTCATCATTAGACTCGGGATCCTTGGTACTATCAGAGTCGGCATATTTAATCAGAGCTGCCATCAGCTCCCCCATGTCATTGCAGCGGCGCTTGAGTCGCCCTAGCTTCTGTTTAAGAGGCAAAAAACGGTAATTTTTCTCCAACATTAGGACCGCTGAGCCGACATTAATGTTATCCGATGAGGGCAGGATGGCTTTGACCCGGCGCACCCAATGGGTCGTTGACTCGCCCTCTTGTTGGGCACAGGCATCCAAATCCACAATCGACCTGGGCTGCTTGCACGTGTCTTTGAAATTCTGGATGAACCGGGCGTTTAAGTCGGCCCACGACCCAATGGAATTGGCAGGCAGTCCCTTTAGCCAAGTATGGGCCATCCCATCTAGCATCATGGTAAAGTACTTGGCACACACAGCATCGCTGACCTCCAACAGCTCCATGGACATCTCGTAACTCTCAATCCACGCCTCAGGGGGTAAGTCGGCTGTATAGTTAGGCACCTTTCGAGGTCCTTTGAAGTCCTTGGGAAAATGCTCATTCCACAGAGCCAATACTAAACATGGTACGCCTGTGGCTCTAGAGGTCATGCCTGCCTCCACCGAAGTTGTCGGATAAACCGGGGGGAGGGGGGCTGATGAGCCGCTTGCTGAGCTGCCAGCTCAGCCTCTCGACATGCTCTGCCCTGCTCCACCAAATTCTGAGCACCATCACGCGCTGGGTCATGCCCATGCGGCTGGTTACGGTGCATGTCACTGCTTGAAACGGCCGGGGAGTCCATGTGTCTACTGTAACTCCATCTTGGGCGAGGGGTTGAGTGAATCCTTTCACAACTGTAAGAATAAGCCTCCTGCTGCACCAATGCTATCTGAAGAAGCTCTCTAGCCCTCCTTGTTTCAACCACAGCTGGAGACTCGCCTTCAACTGGGAGAGCCGCCAATCGTGTCGCCGCAGCGATCATATTATCCAACGGGTTAGAATAATGACCCGGTGGTGTTGGTACATACTGTGGTGGGGTATTATTCAGACGAGGCGGATCTGTTGTGAGTGGCTGAGCCGGCGCTCTAGTCCTAGGCATGGCCACCACCCGGTTTACCTCCGGCGGGTCACTGGTCCCGGCGCCAGGTGTATTGAAGAGGTTCCTCGCCTCGTAAACCGGAGGCAAACGACTCCGATGCCTTCTCCTCATGACTTCGTTTGAAGCGTTCTGATCCAATGAGAGTCGGAAGGAATCAGCCTGGATCCGTTGTGCCTGAGCATCCAGAGCATCTTGCTCCGCAGTCATCCTCGCATTCAGCTGCTAGATCTTCGTTGGCTTGAGCTATCTCATGTCTCAGTTTTGCGACTTCCGCGTTATGCTGAACTTGATCTGCTGGGTTTACCTCCGCCGTTAACAATGTTGTCAAGGTGTCCAATAAGTCGGACATGACCTAAGCCGGTGGGTGCACAGGGCCTCCTACCCGGCCGCCGTCACCGCTGCTGACCCAGAAACCATTGCCGCTGCAGTCGAAGAATTATGCCTTCGCTGTGTACCGGCCATGAAAATCACAACCCGGTTTGGCGGCTCATAGGGGTCCGGAATACTATCGCCATTGGAACAGCCCCCAAGCCTGCCATCTTGTAGTTGATACAATGAAGTAGTCTCGCCTCTGGAGGACTCACCACCAGAATAGATGGTCGTCTCACTGCCAGACACGGATCCTTCCTAAAATTCCGCCCCATGGATGAATCCAACGAAGGTGTGCTTCACGACGGGTTGAACCCGGGCGGGTCGTGCACGCTGATCCGTCTCGATGATGTCAGTGCAGATGTCCGGCTGAGGGCCCGGTTCACCGATCTTGCCGATGAAGATGTGGATTCTGCCGAAGGGGACCCGATACCCGTACTCGATCGAGCCGGCCTCGGGGCCCCAGCCTGTGTCGTCAATGTAGAGCTTGCCGCGATGAATCTTGCTCATCCGGCCCATAGTGTATCCCTTGATCCCTTCGAAGCTGCCCTTCAAGAACTCAAAACCACCGGGCGCTGACCCCATGGTGGGCGCCAACTGTCGTGAAATTGTCATGGCAGATGTCCTAGTGTGAGGACTTAGTCGTGGAGCCATCGCAACAGGGTTAGCTTAAAGAGGTTAAACGGGAGAAAGAACACAAGGAGTTTATACTGGTTCGGCCCCTTGCGGTGAAGGTAAAGGCCTAATCTAGTTTGAGGTGGTATTGCTTATGTCTCGATTACCAGGGAGCGAATACGCTTAACCTAGCTTTCGATCTGTTGTTTCTTACCCTAAGTCATCCCCGGGTCGTCCCTTTATATACACAGGTTGACGCCCAGTGGCCTAAAGTGTCCCGGTCGGCTCATAAACGCGTCCGGTCCGATGACTAACTACACTTGCGTTATAATACAAGTCATAAATATATGGCGGTTTTATCCCTATGGGCCTTAAGCCGCCCTTGGGCCTAGGGCCCTTTAGTGAATCTGCTTCATGAACCTCCATTGTTAACATCTTCATGGGCTTCAGTTTGATGAACAGCCTTTGTGATAACCCGGCCCCTCCTGGGCGGGTCATGCCCAATAGTCATATCCCCAACACCGTGCGCGCACCCCCCTCAGCGGCATGGGACGCTGCCGTCAACCGCTACCTCTCAGCGGCGCCAGTTGCCATCCTCCCGCGCCCCGCCCGTCGATTGCGTGACGACATGATGTTTGATTTACAAGTGAAGAACATTTTGTGTTGCCTTGAAGACTTCAACAACGGCGTCCCGGAGGACGACAACGACAACGATGGCGCGGCACGACGCCTCCGCCGCTGCCGGAAATAGTTCATTTGGGGTTTAATACTGTATCTCAAATTCTCGATCATATGAATATAACTTCATAGTGTGACTGAATGAAAGATATGGTTTGAACGAACTTGCGTTTTTCTCTCTTAATGTACAGACTTATCAAACGATTTCCTTTTGAGAAAAATGTCAATGGTTTTTAAATATAAAACACTCATCACAAACGTTTTAGTTAGAACACCCGTATGCAAACTGACAGCTTCCCGAGGAAGCCAAGGGAAAATGTGTCGAGCAGGATTTCTGCATACCTTTGACGCAAACGGTTGTTTTGCATGACCCGTGTGCAACCACGTACAAAGAATTGGGTAAGATTTGCATATCTGTCATTTTGGGTATGTTGCCATTTGTCAAACTGGAAAGATTGACATTTGTTTATCTAGTAACATTGCCATTTGTCAACCTTGTAACACTGCGATTTGTCAAAATATGCAGCTACAAATCACTAGCACTATCTAAATTTTGCAACTAAAATCACTAGCACTGTTCATATGGACACCACTAGCAGGCGTGAGTTGATGGACACATATGCAAATGTACCATTGATTACATACAACAAGTCATCAACCCACAACGACAACGAGGATACACGTTGGATTATAGATCATTTCCAACAAAACACTCTAGTAAAGTTTTTCTCACACAACAATTAACAAAGCGAAGAAATGAACTTCAGCTCAACCACTCATCGGCGTTGGAAACGCTTGCTTTGAACCAGAAGTGATTCTCTGGGAAGGGCCAGCTACTGTCAATCTCGAGACCAACGCAGGACTGATCATCGAGGCTGAAGCGGCCTATGTCAGGACCCATATTGGGACGGTAGGGAAGCATAGTAATGTCCAAGGTATAGATACAGTTGCTTCTCATAAATGGTAGTAACATTGTGTCAACAGCAGCTAGATCACCTTTCACCATCATTGGATAGTTTTGTCCAAGGAAGAGCGAGTTTCCTCCAAGACTTTCAATACTGAACGAGGGAGAAGGTGTTGGCGCTAGTACACTAGTATCCATCCCGAATACCCTGCAATGGATGTTGGAATAGGTCCGGAGGGTGCGACCATACGAGACAACACCTGCTTCCTTAGTAACATCAGCAGTGCCCTGTATACAGACAAGAAGAGGTGATCCATCGAAATAAGTTGCCAGGCGCCACTGAGTATATGGGTCCTACTCGTCCTCATGCTCATGAATAAAATTTTCAAGTATAGGTGGTGGAATGTTCACAGGACCTTGGAAACACAAAAAGGTTCATTAGTAAAGGGAAGCTAGCTAACCCGCATGCATGTGGATGAAACAATTATAATTACGGTGGAAGACAAACATACCGAAAGCATAAGGATTCCATGCAAAAACAGTGCCATGAATGGTGGCAGCAAACACAAACCCCTCGTATTGAATTGCATCACAGTACTCATCCGTGTATAGAAACTGATTTTTGAGCAATATCCATCGAGTCGAACTATGAAGGACGACAACAAGCTTGTCGAAAATAGCGACAACACAAGCATTCCTATAACCCCAAGAGCGGTTGGGAACTCGACAAATTTCTATCTTCCATAGATGATGGTCAGCATGATCGTATTTGAACTCACATAGAATACCGGTGTACTCAACCTCTGGGCAGTCGTCTGAGATTTTTGGAAGTGGAACCCGGTGATGAGTGTACACATTCACAAGTTCCCACTCGCAGTTGTACCCAATATAAACAACCCAATCTCCATTTGTGGCTGCCCAAGCCTTGCCCTCAAGCGATGGCATCTTAACATCATACGTATCATTATCAAGCGGCATCAACTTACACAAGGCGAGGCTTCCCTCGTCCCCGCGCCAGTCAGCAGGGTCACGGCGAAGAAGATAGGGGAGATCAAACCGCTCCTGGACCCTTGGGTTCCTTGTAATGATGTTATTAGTTGAGTAGAGAGTGGTCTTGAACGAATCCTCCATGCTAGCCGAGGTGATGATGTCGCACCGATCAATGAGTTCCTCCACCGCGTCATCATTCAGATCGAGGCAAGAATAACGGGGTCGTTTCTGGCCTGTTCCCTCCATGGAGAAGACGATCAAACAATGGCAGAAGGAAGGGTGAAGGCAAATGGAGGAGGGAGGAAGAGCTAGCGTGCGATAGCAGTTCCACATCAAGAGAGAAAGGCGATGAGTCGATGGAAGGTTGCCACGGTACATGAAGAGGTGCCTGGGGAGCAAACGGTTGCCACAGAGGTCACACACTAACGACAAGGGCCGAGTGAACCGCATGCATATATCACACACACCTTGATCTGGCTGACCATTTCTTTTGTGTTGCCTAATCACAAACAGATCATCTGAGTGAACCGTATGCTGTATATCGCACGCACCTTCATCTGGCTGCCCGTTTCTTTTGTGTTGCCTAATCACAAATAGTTCATCCGAGTGAATGTTATGCTGTGTATCGCACATGCCTTCATGTGGCTGACCGTTTATTTTGTTCCTCCTCATCGCAAACAGTTAATTGAACTGAACCGTATGCCCTTGATCGCACATGCAACTAAAATTTTAACCGTGTTTGATGCATCCGTCATCGCAAACGTTTTATACATTTTTGTCAGTTTTCATACACCACAGTTTGCGATTATTGCATCGCACACAGTTTCTCGAAGGGTCTCTGGTCGTAGTGTCGCGTTAGTAGCATCCTGCAGTAGTGACTTCTTCCAATTCAAGACAAGATTAGTTTCTTCACATCTGTGCAAAAATTGATCAAGGTTGCTTAAGCAATCATCAAAAGAAGTTCCGTAAACAGAGAAATCATCCATGAAAACCTCAACAATCTTTTCACAAAAGTTAGAGAATATAACAAGCATACATCTTTGAAAGGTAGCAGGTGCATTGCATAAACCAAAAGGTATACGTCTATAAGAGAAAGTACCGAATGGGCAAGTAAAAGTGGTATTTTCTTGGTCCTCTTTTGACCCAGGTATTTGAGAGAAACCAGAATAACCATCTAGACAACAAAAATGTGTATGTTTAGATAATCTTTCTAGCATTTGATCAATAAAAGGTAGAGGGTAATGATCATTTCTAGTAGCTTTATTAAATTTGCGAAAATCAATTACCATTCTATAGCCTGTAACAATTCTTTGTGGAATCAATTCATTCTTATCATTAGGAACAATAGTAATACCTCCCTTCTTAGGGACGCAATGAATGTGACTTACCCATCTACTATCAGCAATAGGATAAATTGTACCTGCCTCTAGAAGCTTTAGTATTTCATTTCTTACCACTTCTTTCATCTTGGGATTTAATCATCGTTGATGATCAACAACTGGTTTAGCATCAGGCTCCAATTTCATTTTGTGCTAACATAGAGTGGGACTAATGCCCTTAAGATAATCAAGAGTATATCCAATAGCGGCACGATGCTTCTTTAGAGTTTTCAATAATTTCTTTTCTTCATGCTCTGAAAGGTTAGCACTAATAATAACATGATATATCTTCTTTTCATCAAGATAAGCATATTTCAAAGTATCGGGTAATTGTTTAAGCTCAAACACGGGATCACCCTTGGGTGGAGGAGGATCCCCAAGGATTTCAACAGGCAAATTGTGCTTCAAAACAGGCCCTTGATTAAAGAATATTTCTTCTATTTCCCTTCTTTCATTCATAAATATATCATTTTCATGGTCTAGCAAATATTGTTCTAAAGGATCAGTAGGAGGCACGACAATAGAAGCAATACCAATAATTTCATCCTTACTAGGCAATTCTTTATCATGGGACATATCCCCTAAACCAACAGTAACAATATCTTTCTTACAGTCTATCTTAGCATTAACAGTATTCAAGAAAGGTCTACCAAATATAATGGGACAAAAATCATCTTGTGGGGAAGCAAGAACAAGAAAATCAGTAGGGTATTTTATTTTCCCACACAAGACTTCAACATCTCTAACAATCCCAATTGGGGAAATAGTATCTCTATTGGCAAGCTTAATAGTAACATCACATAAGCCATGATAACAATGATCTCCTATTTTAACGAAAACAACATGCATGCCAACAACAGGTCTACGTTAATCTTTAATACCATGTTTAGCAATCCTAACAGCTTCATCACAGAAATAAATATCATGCCCATCAATATTATTAACCAAGAGATCTTTAACCATAGCAATACTAGGTTCAGCTTTAATTTGCTCAGGGGGTGTAGGTGTTCTAGTATAACTCTTACAAACCACAGTTGAAGCCTTAGCATGATCATTTATTTAACAGGAAAAGGTGGTTTCTCAATATAAGCAGTAGAACAATAGGATCAACATTATAAGTAATAGTTTCTTCTTCAACTTTAATAGGTTCTGATACTTTCACTTCAATGGGAGGATGATATTTAAACGACTTCTCCTTAGGGAGATCAACATGAGTAGCAAATGATTCACATAAAGAAGCTACTATCTCAGAGTCAAGTCCATATTTAATGCTAAAATCATGAAAAGCATCAGTATCCATAAAAGATTTAACACAATCAAACTTAAGGTTTACACCTGACTCATTACCTTCGTCGAGTTCCCAATCTTCAGAGTTGCATTTAATTCTTTCCAATAAATCCCATTTTAATTCAATATCCTTCTTCATAAAAGAATCAGTATAAGAAGTGTCGAGCATGGATGGATCATTATGAGAAAGCCGAGCATAAAACTTTTGAATAATAATTTCTCTTGAGAGCTCATGATTAGGGCATGAATATAACATTGACTTAAGCCTCCCCCAAGATTGAGCGATACTTTCTCCTTCAAGAGACCAAAAATTATATATATAATTCCGATCACTTTAAACCAGATGCATAGGATAAAACTTCTGATGAAATTCCAACTTCAGTCGGTTGTAGTTCCATGATCCAATATCATCACATAGCCTATACATTGTCAATGAATTTCCCTTCAAAGATAAAGGGAAGACCTTCTTCTTGACAACATCCTCGGGCAAACCTACAAGCTTAAATAATCCACAAACTTCATCCACATAGATTAGGTGCATATCAGGATGTAATGTTCCATCTCATGCATAAGGATTAGCTAGCAGTTTCTCTATCATACCCGAACGAATTTCATAATAAATATTTTCAGTAGGTGCAGTAGGTTGAGGAGCAACTCTTTGCTCTTCCGGTTGAGGTGAAGATACCCCGAACAAGCCCCTCAAAGGATTATTTTCCATAGTGACAAGTGACAGTAAATTTCAGCACACTATATAAATGTTTCCTTACCAAATTCCACTTACCAAAGGCGCTTCACTCTCCGACAATGGCGCCAGAAAAGAGTCTTGATGACCCACAAGTATAGGGGATCTATAATAGTCCTTTCGATAAGTAAGAGTGTCGAACCCAACAAGGAGCAGAAGGAAATGACAAGCGGTTTTTAGCAAGGTATTCTCTGCAAGCACTAAAATTATCGGTGACAGATAGTTGTATGTTGAGATAATTTGTAATGGGTAACAAGTAACAAAAGTAAACAAGGTGCGGCAAGGTGGCCCAATCCTTTTTGTAGCAAAGGACAAGCCTGGACGAACTCTTATATAAAGCAAAGCGTTCCCGAGGACACATGGGAATTATTGTCAAGTTAGTTTTCATCATGCTCATATAATTCGCGTCCTTTACTTTGATAATCTGATATGTGGGTGGACCGGTGCTTGAGTGCTGCCCTTCCTTGGACAAGCCTCCCACTTATGATTAACCCCTCTCGCAAGCATCCGCAACTACGAAAGAAGAATTACGATAAATCTAACCATAGCATGAAACATATGGATCCAAATCAGCCCCTTACGAAGCAACTCATAAACTAGGGTTTAAGCTTCTGTCACTCAAGCAACCCATCATCTACTTATTACTTCCCAATGCCTTCACCTAGGCCCAAATCATGGTGAAGTGTCATGTAGTCGACATTCACATAACACCACTAGAGGAGAGACAACATACATCTCATCAAAATATCAAACAAATACCAAATTGACATGGTTATTTATAACAAGACTTCTCCCATGTCCTCAGGAACAAACGTAACTACTCACAAAGCATATTCATGTTCATAACCATAGGAGTATTAATTATCATTAAGGATCTGAACATATGATCTTCACCGAATAAACCAACTAGCATCAACTATAAGGATTAATCAACACTACTAGCAACCCATAGGTACCAATATGAGGTTTTGAGACAAAGATCGAATACAAGAGAAGAACTAGTGTTTGAGAGGATGGTGATGGTGAAGATGTTGATGGAGATTGACCCCCTATCGATGAGAGGATTGTTGGTGCTGACGATGGCTTTGATTTCCCCGTTCCGGAGGGAAGTTTCCCCAGCACAACAGCTCCACCAGAGCCCTAGATTGGTTCTGCCCAAGTTCCGCCTCGAGACGGCGACGCTTTGTCCCGAAAGCTTACTTCTCATTTTTTTTCCAGGTCAAAATACATCATATAGCAGAAGATGGGCGTCGGGGGCCTGCCAGGTGGCCCACAAGGTAGGTGGCGCGCCTAGGGGGTAGGGCGCGCCCTCCACCCTTGTGGATGGCAGGTGGCCCCCCTCTGGTGCTTTCTTCACCCAATATTTTTTATATATTCCAAAATAATTCTCCGTGAAGTTTCAGGATGTTTGGAGTTGTGCAGAATATGTCTCTAATATTTTCTCATTTTCCAGTCCAGAATACCAGCTGTCGGCATTCTCCCCCTTCATGTAAACCTTATAAAATAAGAAAGAAAATGCATAAGTATTGTGATATTATGTGTAATAATAGCCCATTATGCAATAAATATCAATATAAAAGCATGATGCAAAATGGACGTATCAGACTTCGCCGGTCGATTCGCCGTCTCCGACGTCTCTCCGAGGCCACCGAACTGCTCTTCGCCCTCCAGTGAGCTCCTCTGTCATTTCCCCTAGCCTCGTGGCCTATAGCTCACCGCAGTGCCGTTTCTCCGCCGCACCCGAAGCTCACTATCTCATGTCCATGGCGTCGCCGTGGCAATAGCACCCGCAGCTCGTTTCCGAGCACAGCCGCATGGTCAAAGCGTTCCCGCAAGCCCGTAGCACCCATCTGCTCCTCCTGTCGGTCCCCTTGACGCCGAATCCATGCATGTCCGAACTCCGGGTGCCGCGGGAGTGGAAGCCGTTGTTTGAGGCCACCTCCGGCGATGGTTTTGGCACCAACGTATGTGCGCGGGTACCAGCTCTTCGTAGATGGTCTTCCTTGCTTGTTTGGTCGCCTGTAGGCGATTTCTGAGCGCCTCCGCCACGTTTGACGTCGCCGCCGGTGAGCCACCGGCCTTACTGCAGGTTAATAAGCACTAATGGCCTCTCTAGTGCCCATGACAGGTGGGGCCGTCCGCTGACAGCAATTAGATTAGGGTTAAATCAACACTAACTAATCCTGCTAACTAAGTGGGTCACTGACTAGTGGCCCCACTGGTTAGGTTTGAACTGGACCGGCCCTTTGACTTCCTGACGTCACACAGACCTCATGCTGATGCAGTAATGCCTTTCCTGGAATTAGTTGTTACTTAAAATAGCCAGGAAATTCCAGAAAATATTTAAAACTTCTAAAATTCATAGAAATTCAATCGTAACTCCAATGAAATAATTTATATATGAAAAATTATCAAAAAAATCCAAAGAATCTGTTTATGGTATTTTCATGCATGTTTGAACAACTTATAGCTACTGTATATGACAATTTGAACAAATGGCATTTTAAATGTCTTATGTAGAGTTTGAATTTGAACCTTGGGTTCAAACCAACTTCATTTAAATTGTTGCTAGCTACATTAGCTCAAATCATAGCATGTTGCCATGTCATGATCATGCATCATATTGTCGCATTGTGTTGATTGTGTTCCCTCTTGTTTGCTGGTGTTTGTTCCCTCCCAGTGGACGTAGTTCCGACGATGAGTTCGATGACACCGATGAAGAGTTTTTCTATCTTCAGAAGTGCCAGGCAAGCAACCCCCCTTGATCACTCTGATACAATCTCACTCTCTCGCTCCTGCTCTGTTTTACTGCATTAGGACAACAGCGTTTCAGCTGTTACATGTAGCGGTAGTTGAACCCATTCCTCTGCATGACCCGTCTTTGCCACAGTAAATAGTTGAAACCCACTAGCATGAGTAGGAGTTGTTTGAGCTATGTTGTGCGTACTCAGTCATGCTTTCTTGTTTTGCCTGCTATGCTTAGAGTTGTGTCAGGTCTGATTCATCTAGGTTGGATTGGAATGGTGGTGAACATGTCCTACTGTTGAGAGCTAAGTGTGTGAACACGATTTGGTAAAGGTAGCGATGAGAGGCCATGTAGGAGTACATGGTGGGTTGTCTCATTGAAACCGTCCTCAGGAACTGAGTTCCGTGTTTGTGATCCAAGACAGTTACTGCCACACATTGGGTTTCGGTAATTCGACCCTCTCGGCTTATTAATCATCCCGATCTCTGTCCAGGAGTTGCAACTAGTTTCTGGTGTTTGTAGGTTGTGTTGGTAGTCTACCAAGTGGCACCCAGCCAGGTGGGCTTGGGATAGACTAGGCACAGTGGCACGGTGTGCCAAGTGGCATCCGGATGGTGGGCTTGGGAACCCTGCTCACATTGTTTGGGACCGTAGTGGAAACCTCGACCGGACTTCCTTGCGGATGAAACTCAAATAGGCGATAAACCTGGACTAGAGATTTTTTGTGGTTAGTCAGGTCATGGCCGACACCCTCGCTGGGCTTCCGCTTGAAGGTTACCGAGTACATGTCGTGTAAACAACGCTAAGTGGTGAGAGCGTGTGTGAAGAAGTACACCCATGCAGGGTAATATGATCTATTCGAATAGCCGCCTCCGTGGATATGGAGTACTTGGAATGCTTACGTTGTTCATAGATAACTTGAGGTGGATAGTCTAAAATGCGTAAGATAAGTGTGAGTGCTATGGATGGCCTTCTCGTAGGGAGACAGGAGCGGATCCATAGTGGTGTATTGACATGGTGAATATGTGGACTGGTGTGCGCTTTCTCACCCCAAATAAAATGATGGTAGTCGTAGTATAGGATAGCCACTGAGTCAAAGCTGGCTTTCTGTAGTTAAACTCCACCACCCCTTTATTGATACTGATGCATATGTAGTTAGTTCTGATGTAAGTCTTGCCGAGTACATTTGTACTCACGTTTGCTTAATTCATGTTTTTGCAGAGACTTCAGCCTCACTAGTAGTTCCACGTGGGCTTCGACAATTGGCTTGGGAATCCCAGACAGAGGTCTGGCTCCTTTGGAGGGTCTTGTAGATAGACAGGCTTACTAGACTCCTCTCTTTTCAGATGTCTGTACTCAGACATGTTTATGCTTTCGCCTGTGCTTGTTGCTTGGATTTCAATGCTGGGTCATCAGACCCATGTTTGTAATATCTGTCTCCTCGAAGCCTATTGAATAAATACTTTGAGTCGTAGAGTTTTTTTTGTGATGCCATGTTGTATTTACACAGCATATTATGTGTATTTTATTGAAATTCTTAGTATGTGTGGGATCCGACACCTAGTTGTTTATTCTTGGTAGCCTTCCTTATGGGGAAATGTCTCCTAGTGCTTCCACTGAGCCATGGTAGTTCTACTGCTCCAGAACACTTAGGTTGGCCAGCACGCATCCTTCTTTGTTCCTGTGTCTGTCCCTTCGGGGAAATGTCACGCGTTGTTCCTTAACTCCTTGTAGCTTGCTACGACTTGGGTCCATACATTGATGATCGACACATTCATTGCTGGGTTACATATGTCTGTCCCTGTAAGTTTGTGCCATCTTGGGTTTACAACTAGTCATGTCGGCTCGGGTTCTCTGTCATATGGATTCTAGCAACACAATCATATACGTGAGCCAAAAGGCGCAAACGGTCCTGGCCTAGGTAAGGCTGCAACCGTGGGAATATCGTGCGTGAGGCTGCAAAGTGATATGGTTTGTTAAATTCTAGATCGGTGTGACTTAGGATCGGAGTCCTAACATCAACTACCAAAAATGCATCTAGAATAGAAAGTTTGACCTGAAAAGTTTTGGAGAAATAGAGGGAGAATACCTCAACCAACTCAGGGAGGATCAGATCCATGGATTTTGGCGGTCAAACGAGCGAATTTGATGGTCGGGGGAGGGGCGTGAAGTAGAAGCAAAGAGTGGTGACCCTTTTTCATTCGTGGAAGTTCGGGAAGAAGAACCGTGCGGGCTGCGAATGGGCTGGGTCCCACCCGTGACCCCATGGCTACTTACATATTTTGGTCAGAAATGGCAGGAGATCATGCGTTTCGAGCAAGACAACTCATGTTGGTGTTTCCACTTGCCATGTAAGCTGTCCACGGTAACCCGGCCCGGTCGCGAGCCATCCCAGAAACGCGACTCACTTTGGCATTTCTGTGTTGGCCAGAAATTCTACAGGGCTGAGCGTTTCTTAAAAGGGTGAGATCATGCTAAAATTTCTTGCGAGGGTTTGGTGCCAAAGATTTTTGACAAGGTCAGAGAAGTAATTTTGGCCATACAAATTCAACCTGGAGGACCTGCTGCTGAAGGTGTCAGGTAAGGGTGATGCATGGACGACGTACAATGTCAACGCGATGTGTTTGATGAAATGCCTCATGTGAGATCTCGGGTGGTGGGAAAGAAAAGAGAGGAACATGATGATTAGGTGGTTCAACACATGTATTTTTGTGTTAAAACCATTCCACCTCACCTATGGTCTTTGTTAAATCTGGTTATGGACCTACCATGTCTGATTTCAAAAGGTGAGGGGCCAATTTTGTGTGGTTTATTTCTTATAAAAGAGCCAAATTTAAACTCTGTGACAATTTGAGGGAACAAAAATATAAATTCTATCATTATTATTTTTGTGGAAGAAATTTCCAATCTATTCATCATTTGTCATGGTAGTATAGGGAACACGCAAAGTTATAAAATTACAACTAGGTATGTGGACCACCTAGCGACGACTACATCCGCCATTGTCCCTCCCTCTCCGAAGTCAGGCAAACCTTGTTATAGTAGACAGTTGAAAAGTTGTTGTGCTAAAGTACCACAAGACCAACACACTAGAACAAACAACCATAGCCGATAAAGAAAAGAGAAGATCAGAAGGACCAAACCTATAGACACACAACCCGGGACAAAGAACACTGGATCCAAAGAGATTCACCGAAGATCGGCACCGACCGAATCCAGCGAGATGTTATGAAAACTCACCCCCCTCCGATGATGCTAGATGCACCATCGGTAGGGGGTCAGATGTGAGAGACAATGTTTCATACTAGGTGACATCACCACCGCCACACATCCCTAATCAAGGCGCTGAACTAAACACGAATGATGATGGGGGCCCTACCACCGATGAGGGGCCGGGTCCTCCGCACCTTCACATCACAAAGGCCATCGGAGGCGGCGCGTACTAGCACAAGCGCCGACCGGAGGAGACAAAACCCTAGTCGCCTAAAAGTCGTTTCTTGGGGAGGTGCAAAATCCTTCATGATAGTATCATGTGAATATTGTATGCTCTTTTTTTCTTGAATACGCATGAGTGTGCATATCATATTATATAGAAGGGGTAGGTAGAGAACCCAAATCCACCGTTGATGTTACATATCTAGTACATCATGAGCCGAGCTCCGACATCTACTCGAAAAGAACAAGCCCTATGACTACTCACCTCGCGCCCACCTTGATAACTCCACTGCTACATCATTCCAGTCTCCCTTGAGCAGTCTAGCCCTAAACCAGGCGGTCCCCTCCTCCACGATCTTTTCGATGAGCCCGAGCAACGAGGGAGAGACGCCATCAAAAACAATGGCATTGCGATGCTTCCAGAGTTCCCAAAGAACCAAGGTGATGCTGACGCACATGTTCTTAAACTTGTCCGTGCACCAACCGACCAGAGTGTCGTGACCCTCGGGCGTCCAGGCCGGCTTGCCAATTGTGGTGCACAATGTTCTCCAAACTGTTCATGCAAAGAGGCAAGTTAACTCGATGTGGTACAAGGTCTCCTCTTGCTGGTCACAGAATGGGCATGCGTCCGGTGTGGTAGACCTCGCCGAGCCAGGCGATACACCGTCCAACATCTGTTTTTCATGGCTAGCTAGAGGAAGAAACGGCATCACAACGGCGCTTTAGATTTCCACGTCAACTGCGATGTGGCTGATACCTCTTTGTCGGCGAATTTTGCCACATAAGCAGACCGGGCTGAGAACTTACCATCGGCCTCCCAAGACCAAGATACGACATCTTGCACGCTGTCTTGCAGTGTAACCTCCTGAACCCTCAGCCACAAACACAGGTACTGCCAGAGAGCCTCAAGCCCCAAGTCTAGTTTGATCTTTGTTGCCGAGATGCCTGTAGTGATGGCCTCCTTTAGCAATCTCAAGCTTCTTTTACACGGAGGAATGGCCTCATAGATTAACGGCACGATATCCTTAAGATGATATCCATCCATCCAGCGATCCTCCCTGAAGAGGGTCAGATTTCCGTCTCCAACTGTTTCCTGGTCACGGCATTGCAGAGCGCTATCGATGCTTTGGGGACTGCGAAGTTGAACTCGCCCCACGGCCTTCTCTTATCTACTCACTGTAGCCAGGGCCATCTTGCTTACAGGGCCACGTTGAGCCATGGCAGGTACGGTATGCCTAGTCCGCATGTCCACTTTGGATTACATACTGTCGCCCAAGCAAACGAACAGTTTCCACCATTTGCTTGGCCTTTACCACACCACAAAAACCCTCTGATGATCTTGTTTATGGCGTGGATGGTCTTCATCGGGATAGCGAGCGTGAGCACCGTGTGTATTGGGACCGAGTAGAGGACCAAAAGAACGAGGATGAGTCTGCCACTCTTTGGTAGGGTAGTGTAACACCCCGGATGTGATTTACCCAATATGTACTCCAACTCTTGCCGTTTCCGGCCTTAAGTTATTTTATTTTCTCGGGTTCGGGTTCTTGTCTCCATGTGTTGTTATCGTTGTCATGCATCTCATATCATGTCATCATGTGTATTGCATTTGCATATGTGTTCATCTCATGCATTCGAACATTTTCCCCGTTGTCCGTTTTGCATTCCAGCGCTTCTTTCTCCTCCGGTGGTCATTTCTACCTTTCTTTCATGTGTGGGGATTAGACATTTCCGTATTGGACCAAGACTTGCCATGCGGCCTTGGTTTACTACCGGTAGACCGCCTCTCAAGTTTCGTATCATTTGGACTTCGTTTGATACTCCAACGGTTAACCGAGGGACCAAAAAGGCCTCGTGTGTGTTGCAGCCCATCACCCCTCCAATTTGGCCCAAAACCCACCTAAACCTTCTCCATCATCTAGAGCATTCGATCACGATCGCGTGGCCGAAAACCGCACCTCATTTGGACTCTCCTAGCTCCTCCTATGCCTATCTAAAGACCCCTCCGAAATTCTCTTTCTTCCTCTCCCGAAACCCTAGTCGTCTTCCACCTCTCGCCGCCGGACACGTCCGATTCGGGCCGGACGTGTCCGACTTGCTCCGCCGCCGCCACGTGTCGCCGCCCCGTTGGCGCGTCCGCCGTCCCCGCCGCCAGGCCCGCCGGGCCCCGAGGCCGGCCCCCGCAGCCCGTCTCCGCGCCGCCACTCCCCACGGGAGGCTCCGCACCCCGCGCCGCCCCGAGGCGCGCGCGCCGCTGCACGACGCTCGTCGGCCACCTCCTCTTCCCAGGTCGTCGCCGCCGCACTTTAGCCGACCGGAGCAAAGCTCCACGGCGGCGGGCCCCTCCGACGTCGCCGACCCCGCGCCGCCGTGCACCGCCGCCTCCACCCGGCCTCTCCTTCCTCTTCTCCGGCAGACTCCGGCCACCGCGACGCTACTCCGGCAAGATCCCAACGAACCTCAGCTTCCGCACCCGGTAAACCCTAGATCTGTCCCGGAGAGGTCTAATTTTTCTTCTAAGTCCTAAATTCTCAGATCCATATGCCCATCTTCATCATGTCGTAACTTTGCATTCAGAGCTCCGTTTTGGGCATATAGCATATCAAAATGTTCGTCTCAGAGAGTACATCATTTCATTCCATTGCATTATTTTCATTTGAGTTCATCTTGATGCCCGAAATGCTGTTAGAAGAGGGCTACTTGAGTTGTATGTCAGATCTGTTGCTCCATTTAGATATTTGTCATTTTTGCCATGATTATTGTGTGCATGATATGCCCATGAGTTCTACATATGTTTTGTTAAGGGTTTTGCCATCTTTCCAGAGGTGCAACCCATGTATTTTTGTGATGTGTGTGGTGACTAGCACAAGCTTGCAACGTGAGGCACATGGTAATGCTGATTTCGGGGACTTAGCATTTCCACTAAGTCCTTGAGCTGTTTATCTCATATGGCCAAATGTTCATGTTGTTTCCTAGTGATCCGTGCCTCTTTTGAGGATGATCAGTAAGGATGTTTTGTTAATCTTGTAGTGCTCTATCCATCCATGTCTTTGTTTGCAATTATTAAGCAATCTAGCTTGAGTCAATCGAGCTCTACTTTTGCTACTTCGTGAATCTGGGCAAATTGTCTACTTGTTAGCGATTTTGCCGATGATGTTGTAGTTGATCCGTGCATGCTATGCTATTGTTCTTGCCATGTCTAGCTTGCATTTTGTGTATTCTTGGTGGGTGTATACTTAGATTATCATGACTTGCTCCGTAGTGAGTGCATCGAGCTCGTAAACATGCCTACTTGAATCTGTTTTCAGCATGTGCCAGTTTTCACTAAGTCTGAGAACTGATTATGTTTTTGCCATGTTCACATGTTTGCAATTGTATTTTCTGATCCCTTTTGGCTCAAGGTCAATAAGGGACTTTTGCTAAGCTCTTTGAGTAGCTCCATGCCATGCTTTACTTTGCCATGTTCAGGTCCTGTAGCATGTAGTTTTGTTGATCCAAAGAGTTCTATCTGATCTGAAATTCCAGACAAGTGTTAATTTCACTAAGTCTGAGATCTGTTTACCATATGCATTTTTGCCATGCTTGTTTGCTCCTGTTAATGTATGATTTGGCCGTAGCTCAGTGCTAGACTTTTGTTAATCATCATGAATGCATCACCGCCATGTATTTTGTTGTCATGTTTGGGTGCTGTAGCATGTTCATCTTGTTGCATCTAGATGACTACTTGCTGTAAATCGCAGACCGGTGTCATATTTGAATTGCTTGCCATTTCCAAACCGTAAGTCTGATTCCGGCGTTCTTTATATCGTTTTCAAGCAATTTCATCTCATATTTCCAGTGGCACACTTGGTTTTCCAAGTTGAGGTCAAGTTCATGCATCCCTTGTCAAATCTTGCATATGCATCCCGCATCGCATCCCGCATAGCATACCATCCTTGCATCATATTGTTTGATCCTTGCATGTGGTTGATTGTGTCCTTGTTGCTTGTTTGTCTTGTTTGGGTAGAGCCGGGAGATGAGTTCGCTAACAAGGAGCCCGTTGAGTTTGCTTTCGAGGATCCAGTCAATTCTGACAACTTTGCAGGCAAGATGATCATACCCTCGAAATCACTACTATCTTTGCTATGCTAGATTGCTCGCTCTTTTGCTATGCCAATGCTACGATGCCTACCACTTGCTTTCAAGCCTCCCAAATTGCCATGTCAAACCTCTAACCCACCATGTCCTAGCAAACCGTTGATTGGCTATGTTACCGCTTTGCTTAGCCCCTCTTATAGCGATGTTAGTTGCAGGTGAAGATTGGAGGCCGTTCCTTGTTGGAACATTTTTTTACTTGTTGGGATATCATTATTTTATCTTGTTATCTTAATGCATCTATATACTTGGTAAAGGGTGGAAGGCTTGGCCTCTCGCCTAGTGTTTTGTTCCACTCTTGCCTCCCTAGTTTCTGTCATATCGGTGTTATGTTCCCAGGTTTTGCGTTCCTTACGCAGTTGGGTTATAATGGGAACCCCTTGATAGTTCGCCTTGATTAAAGCTTTTCCAGCAATGCTCAACCTTGGTTTTACCATTTTCCACCTAGCCTCTTTTCCCTTGGGTTTCCGGAGCCCGAGGGTCATCTTATTTTAGCCCCCCCAGGCCAGTGCTCCTCTGAGTGTTGGTCCAACCGAGCGATGTCCGGGGCTACCAGGGGCAACTCTGGGCTGGCCTACCCGACGTCTTGCTCATCCGGTGTACCTTGAGAACGAGATATGTGCAGCTCCTATCGGGATTTGTCGGCACATCTGGGTGGTGTTGCTGGTCTTGTTTTAACCTGTCGAAGTGTCTTGAAGAACCGAGGTACCGAGTCTGATCGGAACGTCTCGGGAGGAGGTTTATTACTTCATTGACCGTGGGAGCTTGTCATGGGATAAGTTGGGACTCCCCTGCAGGGTTTTGAACTTTCGAAAGCCGTGCCCGCGGTTATGGGCAGATGGGAATTTGTTAATGTCCGGTTGTAGATAACTCGAACCTTAACTTAATTAAAATGAATCAACTGAGTGTGTTACCGTGATAGCCTCTTCTCGGCGGAGTCCGGGAAGTGGACACGGTGTTGGAGTAATGTTTGCCGCATGATTTTCCCTCTAGTTATGCGCTCGCGCTTTGCCTCCTCTTCTCGCTCTCTTTTGCAAACAGGATAGCCACCATTTTTGCTAGTCGCTTGCCGCAGCTCCACATATATTTACCCTGCCTTACCTATAAGCTTAAATAGTCTTGATCGCGAGGGTGCGAGATTGCTGAGTCCCTGTGGCTCACAGATTACTATTAAACCAGATGCAGGGCCTGATGATTCCGCTCCAGGTGACGCGCTTGAGCTCAAGTGGGAGTTCGATGAGGACTCTCAACGATACTATGTTTCCTTTCCTGATGATCAGTAGTGGTGCCCAGTTGGGGGTGATTGGGACCGTGTCACATGTTGGGTTATCTTTTATTTTGGTGCCGTAGTCGGGCCATGAGTGTTTGAATGATGTAATGTTATTTATGTACTTGATTGATGTGGCGAGTGTAAGCCAACTATGTTATCTCCCCTTTTATCATCTATATGTTACATGGGATGTTGTGAAGATTGCCTAACTTGCGACATATGCCTTCAATGCGATTATGCCTCTAAGTCGTGCCTCGACACGTGGGAGATATAGTTGCATCGAGGGTGTTACAAGTTGGTAATCATAGCCTTCCCCGACCTTAGGAGCCCCATTGCTTGATCGTTATTAGCGGCCAAGTTGTGTCTAGAAAAATGTTTTGAGTCATTTAGGAATTATATATCGGAGAGTTTAGGAATTCTTTTTACTTCCCAGTCTCCTCATCGCTCTGGTAAGTCATCCTGACGTAGAGTTTTGACTCTTCTCTTCTCAAATTTCACTATTTTTTTTAGGATCACGCGGGTATCTTGGAATCGTTCCGATGGTTTTATGATGAGAACATTGTCTTGGTGCCTCCTGTCAGGGCTTTTGTGGAAGTGTCCCGGGGAGTTGAGCTCTGAGGTGTTGTCGTCATAATTTTATCGTTGCAGTTCTGAATACCTGAGTTTAGTACGCCGACATCAAAAATCTCTTTTATGCAGTTCGTTGGTGAGATAACCTCGATGCCACCCAGTACTGGGCGGGAGTTCGGGAGTATCGCCATAACTTGTATAACAGATGCTTTTCGAAGGTTGAGGTAGATGGTTTCCGAAGTTTTTTCTTGGTTATGTGTTGAAGGATGGATACAGCTGGATGTAGTATTTGCTAGATTTGGGTGAGATATTATGCTTCCCCTGTATTCCCAACACCTGATTGCATAACCGGAAAGGTTCGGGAGTTTCATAGGTGGGAATTCTAGTAGCTCTAGTTCTTCTTCCACGGATATTTGGTTTGAGATTGGGATTTCTTACCGATTATTCGTTCTTGATCCGTACCTTGTTGATTTATTTCTCTACCTAAATTCTAAGTGGCTTCTCAATTTATGGATATGTGACCATTTCAAGAGGAATGCATTCGTTCATTTTGTTCGGATGTGAAGACTATATGTTGCAATTTTCATTCCGTTGGATTCAGCTTCAATATTTATCTATCAATGTGCTAATGGATGTCAACCTCTTCAGGATGGCTCCTCCAACGCGCACGACTCCGAACCCTGATCCGCCACCACCTCCACCTCCTCCGAAGGCATGGCAAGCTGTGATGGCCGCAACCAATGCAAACACACAGTTGATCATGCAAATTATCCAAGAGCGTAATCAAGGCAACCAAGGGAACCAAGGCAACAATCAGAATCACTTTGCTACACTCAACCAGTTCCTTGCTAACGGGCCAAAGACTTTCAGCAATTGTGTTGAGGCAACCGATGCTGACGATTGGCTTGTGGATCTGTGCTAGAATTTCGAGTGCAGTAACATCAGGCCTGAGGACTTCGTCAAGTTCGCTTCCTTCCAACTCAAAGACCAAGCTGCAGAGTGGTTCCAGCAGTACAAGGATTCCAGAGGTGGACGTGTTATTACGTGGGATGAATTCCATCAAGATTTCAGAGCTCACCATATCCCTCAAAGCGTGGTTGAAAGCAAGCGTGAGGAATTCCGCAACCTGAAGCAAGGCTCTTTGTCTGTTATGACTATAACAAGTTGTTTCAGAAGCTCGCCCGCTTTGCTAAGCAGGACGTGCCTGATGAGAAGAGCATGATATACCAGTTTAGGGGTGGTCTCAGAGAAGAAATCCAGCTAGCTCTTGTTCTCTTTGAGCCCTTGAGGTACGATGAGTTCTACAACATGGCATTAAAGCAAGAGGCTGCTCAACTGAGGTGTGATGCTTCCAAGAAGCGAGTCAGAGATGCTACTCCTTCTTCCTCTACTCAAGTGGCCAAGTAGCAGAAGTATTGGCTTCCTCCTCCTCCGTTCCGTCAGCCGTATCAGCAGAGGAGCAAAGGTGGCAGTGGATCTTCCCACCCACCCAACCCTGGCTTTCAGAACAAGACTTCGTTTCAAGCTCCAAGATCGAGTGCTCCGTACCACCGTCCGCTTTCAGAGGTCACGTGCAACAAGTGCCAACAGAAGGGTCACTATGCCAACAAGTGTCTCAATCAGAGGCATCTTCCTCCTCCTCCTGTCAGATCGTCAAGTACAGCTATGGTCAAGCATAACACCAAGTCCGCCAAGGTCAACTTGCTGAATGCAGCTCAGGCAGAGGACTCACCAGATGTGATCATGGGTAACCTTCCTGTTAATGACATTCCCGCAAGAGTTCTTTTTGACACTGGTGCATCTTTATCATTTTTATCAAAGCCTTTTGCATCCATGCATGATGTGTATACTATTGATTTGCCTAAGCCGATAGCGGTTTCTTCTCCGGGTTTGTTCATGAACACTAAAATGATGGCTCCGGACGTTACTATCACCTTGGGCGACTACAAGTTTCTTTCTTCCCCAATGGTTCTTGGCAAATCGGATATTGATCTTATTCTCGGAATGGATTGGCTTTCTAAGCACAAGGCTCAGCATGATTGTGCAGCCAGGCAGATTCAATTGACTCATTCGTCTGAGGATGTAATTGTCTTTGCCGCTCGTGATGATACTATCCGTCTGTTTTCTCTCAATGAGAAGGGTGAACTCGATGCCATCTCGCAAATTCCAGTCATTTGCGAATATCAAGACGTCTTTTCAGAAGAGCTTCCAGGAATGCCTCCGCACCGGCCAGTTGAATTCGTTATTGATCTTGAGCCTGGCACGGAACCAGTGTGCAAGCGTCCTTACAAGCTCGGACCTGAAGAGTTGAAGGAGCTGAAGAAACAACTCGATATTCAAGAAAGAATGGGTCTCATCTGGCCTAGTTCTTCTCCGTGGGGTTGTGGTGTTCTTTTTGTGAAGAAGAAGGATGGAACGGACCGACTTTGTGTTGACTATCGTCCATTGAACAAGAAGACCATCAAGAACAAATACCCACTTCCCAAGATCAACGAGCTGTTCGAACAACTCAAAGGTGCCCAAGTATTCTCCAAGCTTGATCTCCGTATGGGTTATCATCAGATCCGAATCCGTGAGCAAGATATTCCCAAGACGGCTTTCAGAACAAGCTATGGTTCATACGAATACACTGTCATGTCTTTTGGCCTCGTCAACGCTCCTCCGACTTTCTCTCGCATGATGACCTTCATCTTCAACGCCTACACCAATGACTTTGTTTTGGTCTATCTCAACGACATTCTGGTTTTCTCGAAGAACAAGGAAGATCATGCCAAGCACTTGCGTTTGGTACTCGATAAGTTGAGGGAACACAAGTTCTACGCCAAGTTCTCCAAGTGCGAATTTTGGCTCGATGAGGTTCTTTATCTTGGTCATATCATCTCTGCCAAGGGCATTGCCGTGAATCCTGAGAAGGTGTCTGCAATTGTGAATTGGGAACCTCCTCAAAACGTGAAGCAACTTCGTAGCTTCCTCGGTCTCGCAAGCTACTGTCGAAGATTCGTTGAAAACTTTTCTAAGATCGCGAAGCCTCTCTCAAATCTTCTCCAGAAGCACGTCAAGTACATTTGGTCTCCCGAGTGTGACCTTGCTTTCAACACTTTGAAAGAGAAATTGATAACTGCTCCAGTTCTGACTCCGCCTGATGAATCCAAGCCGTACGAGGTCTTTTGTGATGCCTCTCTCCAAAGTCTTGGCGCAGTATTGATGCAAGAGAAGAAAGTTGTTGCCTATACCTCTCGCCAGTTGAAGCCCAATGAGAAGAACTACCCCACTCATGATCTCGAGTTGGCGGCAGTTGTGCATGCTCTTTTGACTTGGAGACATGTCTTATTGGGAAGAAAAGTGGACATCTTCACTGACCACAAGAGTCTCAAGTACATCTTCACTCAGCCTAATCTCAACCTCAGGCAAACTCGATGGGTCGAAATGATTCAAGAGTATAATTTGAGTATCGAGTATACTCCAGGCAAGGCCAATGTGATTGCTGACGCATTGAGCAGAAAGGCTTATTGCAACAGTCCGATTCTCAAGCCTTATCAACCCGAGCTTTGTGAAGCTTTCCGCAAACTTAACCTGCAAGTTGTTCCTCAAGGTTTCCTCGCCAACCTTCAAGTCTCTCCTACCTTGGAAGACCAGATTCGTCAAGCCCAGCTTCTTGATGCTATGGTGAAAAAGGTGAAGATTGGGATTGCCAAGAGTCAACCCAAGTAAAAGTGCTACCGCCTTGATGACAAGGACACTCTCTTCTTCGAGGATCGTATTGTTGTACCCAAAGGTGACCTCCGTAAAATGATCATGAACGAGGCTCACAATTCTCTCCTCTCCATCCACCCTGGGAGCACGAAGATGTATCAGGACCTCAAGCAGGCTTATTGGTGGACTCGAATGAAGCGCGAGATTGCTCAATTCGTGAATGAATGTGATGTCTGCAGAAGAGTGAAGGCAGAACATCAAAGGCCAGCTGGTCTCCTCCAACCTCTTGCCATTCCAGAATGGAAGTTTGACCACATTGAAATGGACTTCATGACTGGGTTTCCAAAGTCCAAGCGTGGCAATGATACTATATTCGTTGTCATCGACAAACTCACTAAAGTGGCTCACTTTCTGCCTATCAAAGAGTCAATCACTGTAGCTCAATTGGCGGAACTCTATACCTCTCGAATTGTCTCTCTGCACGGTATTCCACAAGTGATCTCTTCAGACCGTGGAAGCATCTTTACCTTCAAGTTTTGGGATTCTTTTCAGAAGGCCATGGGCACCAACATCCGCTTCAGCACAGCTTTCCATCCTCAAAATAGCGGTCAAGTCGAGCGTGTCAACCAGATTCTTGAAGATATGCTCAGGGCTTGTGTGATCTCCTTCGGCATGAAGTGGGAGGATTGTCTTCCTTATGCTGAATTCTCCTACAACAATAGTTTTCAAGCAAGTTCAGGCAAGGCCCCATTTGAAATTCTGTATGGCAGAAAGTGCCGTACCCCTCTCAACTGGTCTGAAACCGGTGAACGTCAGCTTTTGGGAAATGACTTAATCACAGAGGCAGAGGAAATGTGCAAAGTCATTCGAGATAACCTCAAAGCAGCCCAACCCCGCCAGAAGAGCTACTATGATAGTAAGCACCGTGATTTGGCTTTCGAGATCGGAGATCATGTTTACCTCCGCGTCTCTCCGATGAAAGGTACTCGTCGCTTCGGTATCAAAGGGAAGCTTGCCCCCAGATACGTGGGACCTTTCAAGATTGTCAGCAAGAGAGGCGATCTCGCCTATCAACTCGAGCTTCCTTCAAACTTTGCAAATGTTCATGATGTGTTCCATGTCTCTCAGCTTTGAAAGTGCTTCAAGACTCCTGACCGCACCGTCAACTTCAAGGACATTGAGCTCCAAGAAGATCTCTCCTATCGTGAGCACCCCGTTGCTATTCTCGAAGAGACTGAACGCAAGACTCGCAACAAGTCAATCAAATTCCTCAAAGTCAATTGGTCACACCATTCCGACCGTGAAGCTACCTGGGAACGCGAGGATCACCTCCGTTCTGAGTACCCGGCGTTCTTTCAGTCCTAGATCTCGGGACGAGATCCTTTCGTAGTGGTGGAGTGTTGTAACACCCCGGATGTGATTTACCCAATATGTACTCCAACTCTTGCCGTTTCCGGCCTTAAGTTATTTTATTTTCTCGGGTTCGGCTTCTTGTCTCCGTGTGTTGTTATCATTGTCATATCATGTCATCATGTGTATTGCATTTGCATACGTGTTCATCTCATGCATTCGAACATTTTCTCCGTTGTCCGTTTTGCATTCCGGCGCTTCATTCTCCTCCGGTGGTCATTTCTATCTTTCTTTCGTGTGTGGGGATTAGACATTTCCGTATTAGACCGAGACTTGCCATGCGGCCTTGGTTTACTACCGGTAGACCGCCTGTCAAGTTTCGTATCATTTGGACTTCGTTTGATACTCCAACAGTTAACCGAGGGACCAAAAAGGCCTCGTGTGTGTTGCAGCCCAACACCCCTCCAATTTGGCCCAAAACCCACATAACCTTCTCCATCATCTAGAGCGTTCGATCACGATCGCGTGGCCGAAAACCGCACCTCATTTGGACTCTCCTATCTCCTCCTATGCCTATTTAAAGACCCCTCCGAAATTCTCTTTGTTCCTCTCCCGAAACCCTAGTCGTCTTCCACCTCTCGCCGCCGGACACGTCCGATTTGGGCCGGACGTGTCCGACTTGCCCCGCTGCCGCCACGTGTCGCCGCCCCGTTGGCGCGTCCGCCGTCCCCGCCGCCAGGCCCGTCGGGGCCCGAGGCCGGCCCCCGCGGCCCGTCTCCGCGCCGCCACTCCCCGCGGGAGGCTCCGTTCCCCGCGCCGCCCCGAGGCGCGCGCGTTGCCGCACGACGCTCGCCGGCCTCCTCCTCTTCCCAGGTCGTCGCCGCCGCACTTTAGCCGACCGGAGCAAAGCTCCACGGCGGTGGGCCCCTCCGACGTCGCCGACCACGCGCCGCCGTGCACCGCCGCCTCCACCCGGCCTCTCCTTCCTCTTCTCTGGCAGACTCCGGCCACCGCGAGCTACTCCGGCAAGATCCCAACGAACCTCGGCTTCCGCACCCGACAAACCCTAGATCTGTCCCGGAGAGGTCTAATTTCTCTTCTAAGTCCTAAATTCTCAGATCCATATGCCCATCTTCACCATATCGTAACTTTGCATCCGTAGCTCCGTTTTGGACATATAGCATATCAAAATGTCCGCCTCAGAGAGTACATCATTTCATTCCATTGCATCATTTTCATTTGAGTTCATCTTGATGCCCGACATGCTGTTAGAAGAGGGCTACTTGAGTTGTATGCCAGATCTGCTGCTCCATTTAGATATTTGTCATTTTTGCCATGATTATTGTGTGCATGATATGCCCATGAGTTCTACATATGTTTTATTAAGGGTTTTGCCATCTTTCCAGAGGTGCAACCCATGTATTTTTGTGATGTGTGTGGTGACTAGCACAAGCTTGCAACGTGAGGCACTTGGTAATGCTGATTTCAGGGACTTAGCATTTCCACTAAGTCCTTGAGCTGTTTATCTCATATGGCCAAATGTTCATGTTGTTTCCTAGTGATTCGTGCCTCTTTTGAGGATGATCAGTAAGGATGTTTTGTTAATCTTGTAGTGCTCTATCCATCCATGTCTTTTTTTGCAATTATGGAGCAACCTAACTTGAGTCAATCAAGCTCTACTTTTGCTACTTCGTGAATCTGGGCAAATTATCTACTTGTTAGCGATTTTGCCGATGATGTTGTAGTTGATCCGTGCATGCTATGCTATTGTTCTTGCCATGTCTAGCTTGCATTTTGTGTATTCTTGGTGGGTGTATACTTAGATTATCATGACTTGCTCCGTAGTGAGTGCATTGAGCTCGTAAACATGCCTACTTGAATCTGTTTTCAGCATGTGCCAGTTTTCACTAAGTCTGAGAACTGATTATGTTTTTGCCATGTTCACATGTTTGCAATTGTATTTTCTGATCCCTTTTGGCTCAAGGTCACTAAGGGACTTTTGTTAAGCTCTTTGAGTAGCTCCATGCCATGCTTTACTTTGCCATGTTCAGGTCCTGTAGCATGTAGTTCTGTTGCTCCGAAGAGTGCTATCTGATCTGAAATTCCAGACAAGTGTTAATTTCACTAAGTCTGACATCTGTTTACCATATGCATTTTTGCCATGCTTGTTTGATCCTGATAATGGATGATTTGGCCGTAGCTCAGTGCTAGACTTTTGTTAAGCATCATGAATGCATCACTGTCATGTATTTTGTTGTCATGTTTGGGTGTTGTAGCATGTTCATCTTGTTGCATCTAGATGACTACTTGCTGTAAATCGCAGACCGGTGTCATATTTGAATTGCTTGCCATTTCCAAACCGTAAATCCAATTCTGGCGTTCTTTATATCGTTTTCAAGCGATTTCATCTCATATTTCCAGTGGCACACTTGCTTTTCCAAGTTGAGGCCAGGTTCATGCATCCCTTGTCAAATCTTGCATATGCATCCCGCATCGCATCCCGCATAGCATACCATCCTTGCATCATATTGTTTGATCCTTGCATGTGGTTGATTGTGTCCTTGTTGCTTGTTTGTCTTGTTTGGGTAGAGCCGGGAGACGAGTTCGCTAACGAGGAGCCTGTTGAGTTTGCTTTCGAGGATCCAGTCAATTCTGATAACTTTGCAGGCAAGATGATCATACCCTCGAAATCACTACTATCTTTGCTATGCTAGATTGCTCGCTCTTTTGCTATGCCAATGCTACGATGCCTACCACTTGCTTTCAAGCCTCCCAAATTGCCATGTCAAACCTCTAACCACCATGTCCTAGCAAACCGTTGATTGGCTATGTTACCGCTTTGCTCAGCCCCTCTTATAGTGTTGTTAGTTGCAGGTGAAGATTGGAGGCCGTTCCTTGTTGGAACATTTTTTTACTTGTTGGGATATCATTATTTTATCTTGTTATCTTAATGCATCTATATACTTGGTAAAGGGTGGAAGGCTCGGCCTCTCGCCTAGTGTTTTGTTCCATTCTTGCCGCCCTAGTTTCCGTCATATCGGTGTTATGTTTCCGGGTTTTGCGTTCCTTACGCGGTTGGGTTATAATGGGAACCCCTTGATAGTTCGCCTTGATTAAAGCTTTTCCAGCAATGCCCAACCTTGGTTTTACCATTTGCCACCTAGCCTCTTTTCCCTTGGGTTTCCGGAGCTCGAGGGTCATCTTATTTTAGCCCCCCCGGGCCAGTGCTCCTCTGAGTGTTGGTCCAACCGAGCGATGTCCGGGGCTACCAGGGGCAACTCTGGGCTGGCCTACCCGACGTCTTGCTCATCCGGTGTGCCCTGAGAATGAGATATGTGCAGCTCCTATCGGGATTTGTCGGCACATCTGGGTGGTGTTGCTGGTCTTGTTTTAACCTGTCGAAGTGTCTTGAAGAACCGAGGTACCGAGTCTGATCGGAACGTCTCGGGAGGAGGTTTATTCCTTCATTGACCGTGAGAGCTTGTCATGGGCTAAGTTGGGACTCCCCTGCAGGGTTTTTAACTTTCGAAAGCCGTGCCCACGGTTATGGGCAGATGGGAATTTGTTAATGTCCGGTTGTAGATAACTCGAACCTTAACTTAATTAAAATGAATCAACTGAGTGTGTTACCGTGATGGCCTCTTCTCGGCGAAGGCCGGAAAGTGGACACGGTGTTGGAGTAATGTTTGCCGCAGGATTTGCCCTCTAGTTATGCGCTCGCGCTTTGCCTCCTCTTCTCGCTCTCTTTTGCGAACAGGATAGCCACCATTTTTGCTAGTCGCTTGCCGCAGCTCCACATATATTTACCTTGCCTTACCTATAAGCTTAAATAGTCTTGATCGCGAGGGTGCGAGATTGCTAAGTCCCTGTGGCTCATAGATTACTATTAAACCAGATGCAGGGCCTGATGATTCCGCTCCAGGTGACGCGCTTGAGCTCAAGTGGGAGTTCGACGAGGACTCTCAACGATACTATGTTTCCTTTTCTGATAATCAGTAGTGGTGCCCAGTTGGGGGTGATCGGGACCGTGTCGCATATTGGGTTATCTTTTATTTTGGCGCCGTAGTCAGGCAATGAGTGTTTGAATGATGTAATGTTATTTATGTACTTGATTGACGTGGCGAGTGTAAGCCAACTATGTTATCTTCCCTTTTATTATCTATATGTTACATGGGATGTTGTGAAGATTGCCTAACTTGCGACATATGCCTTCAATGCGATTATGTCTCTAAGTCGTGCATCGACACGTGGGAGATATAGTCGCATCGAGGGTGTTACAGGTAGCAGCCTTCCACTTTGGCAGGCACTGGGCTATGCGCTCCACTAGGCTGTGCAATTGTGTGGCAGAGGGCTTCCTCGGACATAGTGGCGGAGAGCGCCTTCTCGTCATCGGAGCAGCGGATCGGTATTGCCGCTGTATTGCTGAAGTTCACCTGTAGGCCGGATGCCATCCCAAAAAGGCGCGGGATGCGGGAGCAAGCTTGAAGATCGCCGGCCACTGGCTTGAGGAAAACAATCACATCGTCGGCGAAGAGCGACACTCGTTGCTTTAAACCTCGGCTTGCAAGCAATGTCAGAACGTCCATATCCGCGGCCAGACGATATAGATGGTGAAGCGGCTCCATCATGAGGATGAAGAGCATAGGGGAATGAGGTCCACCTTGCGGCAGGCCTTTGCAGTTGAAGATTGGAGTCCCAGGTACGCTGTTCACCATGATGTGGGTAGATGAGGTAGCAAGTAGTCCCGCGATCCAATCCTGCCACCTACTACCAAATCCAAAAGCTTGGAGAATTTCGATCAAGAAAGACCAGTGTAGTGTATCAAAGGCCTTTGGAATATTCAGCTTAAGCAGTATTGCAGGTTGCCGTAGCGCATGCAGCCGTCTTGCGGTGCTCTGGACCAGCATGAAGTTATCGTGCAGTGCTCTCCCTTTGACGAACGCGCTTTGGTGAATGCCAACCAAATGCGGCAGCTCCACCGCTAGGCGGCACGCAAGCACTTTGTCAAAGATCTTTGCAACTACGTGCATCAGGCTTACTGGTCTATAGTCGAGTAGCTCATCTGCACCTTCTTTCTTAGGTAAGAGCGTGACCAGGGCCTTTGATCGCTGCTAATCCCCTCATGTCTCCATGATAAAACAATGAAAAAGTTTTCATAAAATCTTCTTTGATAACGGACCAGCAAGCAGTGTAGAATCTGCCTGTCAAGCCGTTTGGGCCTGGGGCCTTGTCTAAAGGCATGGAATTAGTCTCTAAGACCTCCTCCTCCTCCTCCGAGAAGGGTTCTTCGAGCTTGCTTAGGTCGCGCGTTAACATGTTGAGGGCATCAAGGTGGAGTCCGTGGTCGCACGGCGAAGCTGTGCCCAGTAGCCTATCATAAAAGCCATCCACGGCAGATGCGATCTCTTCTTGTCACGTGATGACTAGGCCATTGATGATGAATACTGTATGCTCTAACTTTCTCATCATTATCTAATATGACAAAATGTACAAGCGAACCCCAGGTCTAAACGTAGCCTTGCTAATACGTAATTCTTTTGAGAGGGATGGCTAATACGTAACATCCGATACAGACTCGTTATTTGGTTTTGATTTCTACACGAACCCTGTCGAGAGGCGAGCAATCATGAATCACTTGTGCGCCACCATCATTATCATGGAAGAAAAATGAGAATTAGAGGTAGCTTTCATACCTTAGCACATGCACTTATGCTCTGTTGAAATAAGTGGGAGGTATAAATAAATGAAAGATACGTGCATTATATTCCCGACCTTATCCTTTCAGGTACTACTAGATCTCGGAAGAAATAAAGCTTGTCCTCCTTTTCCTGACGGAAAAACAAAGCTTGTTCTCAAGCACACGCCGCTTGGGAAAAAATCTGGACTAAACATTTTTTGCAGCTAACAGAGGAGGTGGCCGAGTTTCGTTTCATTTTCTCTCTTGTGTTGCAAGACCGGTTCAAGGCGCGCGGATGCACGTCATTCGTCGTCTCCTCGACCGGCAAATACGCCTTTGCCGGCCAGATCTCGCCTAGAACGACTAGCATCCAGCCGAAAGAGAGGTTTCTTCAAAAGGTAGTGCATCATCCGGTTAATTTACAGGTGGAATTCCAATTTCTAGTGGATGCTGGCATGCACAGAATATTTGTAGTGGCGCGTCAGCGTCGCGCGGGAAAGAACCTCCAGTCCATTCGGCTCGGCGGGTGGGCGCCTGCTCCTCCTCCCCCTACAGCGTAGCTACAGCACCAGCCTACGCCACAGACATTAGCTTTGCCCCAACGCAAGGCGAAACGTGTCTCCAGCATGGCGGATCGTGCGGTGTAGCTTTCGCGGCATCTGTTTCTGCAAATTCAATGGCTCGACAGGCCACTCCTCCTCCGACGCGACCCGATCGAGCGCGACCTGTGCAGTGCATGCAACTTGCAAGTTGCCGTTTCTAGGAGTTGCTGCTTTTGCGTGTCACTAGCCTGTCCAGATTATTTACCTATTGGATCAAACCTGTCCATTTTAGCCGCAGCACAAGTGAGAATTCCTCGTCTTTTAGGAGAGCTTGCCTCGCACTGTCACGCTTGAGACTTTGATGCATCCATTTTGTTTTACTAGACGGTCTCTACATTTATTGGCATTTTTCGATAGCCTAGAACAAATTTCGATGAGGATTAATACTAGTACATGCATCTACTCTCCTACCAAATTCGAGAATAAAAAACAAATTTGTAGGCTCAGAAAGAAAAATGATATTCCAATGTGCATAGTAACAGATATACAGGATTCAATTCAATTCGTGATTTGTACTACTACTTTCTCCAGATGCGAATATAAGGCTGGCACCAACATTTACGTACTCAATTAACTACAGAAATATGTATAATAAGCTGTGTTTTAGAAACTTCACTCGACAACGAATCTAAAAATATATTGCTTATGACATATGACATAGTTTTCGCTAATCAAATTGAAGACCAAAAAACCTGGATCCTACTAGTATCGACATGCGGAGGGAGCATTAGTTTTATACAATGGAATAACTTTACTATGCTTGGCCTAATGGCATCTCTGGCAGATCGCTCGAAAGTATATTTAGGGGTAAATATTTTGTTTCAAGGAATCATTATATCGCATTTCTTACAAAAAAAAACTTTTTCCCCTAAAATACATCCCCACTTTCCCACTTTTGGTCAATGAGCATAGTTTAAAAAACCGGACCGGACTGGCGGTCGAACCGGAAAAAACCTGAACCGGCAGCCTCATCAGGTTTTTAAGCTAATAAGACCGATATGCAATCAAACCGAAAAAAACCGATCGAACCGGCCGGTTTTTCGGAAAACCGGTGAAAAAATCGGGTAATTGAACCGGGAAAAACCAAGGAAAAAGTTTGAATAGAAATTGGGAAAGTGGGATTCGATCCAATGGCATGTGAGCAGTAGGCGGGGCCTGCCCATGGCCCAATAACAAACTTGGTTGTGCTACTTTGTTGTCCACTACATGGTTATAATTTTATTTGACCATTGTTTCACTCTATACTAGCACATATATTAATCAATATATATTATTTTATTTCTTAAAAAACCAACAATCGAACCGGTGAACCGGCGGTCCGACCGGTAAAAACCTGAACCGACAACCTTTCCGGTTCGATTTCCGGTTCGGTTTTTAAAACTATGTTAATGAGAGTAAGTTTTACAATAAATAAGCCACACGTTCGGCTCCCGTCTGCTACCGCCTCAGTTGGATCTCACACTACTGACCGTCTGCCGTCCCGGTGACCAAGAAAACGGAACCCTCCACCGTTCCTATACTTCCACGATCCTTGCCGGTGTCGGAATCCCAACGTCGTGAGGAATTTCACGAAATCAGGCAGCAACTGTACCCATCCATTGTCGATCTAGCCAGAGTGGATTAATCGAGCTCCGTCATGGCCGCTGACGTCGACGAGCAGCATGGCCATGGAAGGGCTCCATCATGACCCACGACATCGGAGAGCAGCAAGTGATGCGGAGCATCCCAAGGTCATCCACATGGACCTACCTACGTCTCCTATGACACCACTTGGACAAATGACAAGAGCATGAGCAAAGGCTATCGAGGATAAGGTGAACTCGCTCCTCTCTGAACTACCACTTTCTATACATGAGACATGGCTACTACCTCAAGCGGAAACACTATGTGTGATCAGGTACCTCGAGGAGAGCCATGGAGCAGCTACATCCAACGGAGATGACGGCGAGAACACCAAGTGCCAAGGTCAAGAAGAAGGGCTGCCAATGAAGCTACAGCCCCAGCCGAGCTACAGCGAGCAGACGTCCGGCCAGGATTGGACGACCGGCGACACCGCACCCGAGCCAAACCAGCGGATGTCCGACGCCACCGGACGACCGGCGACCGGACGACCGACCACCTCCAGATATCCGGTGCCTCCTCAACCGAGGCAGAATGAGCGGAAGTCCCGCGACTACCGGACGTCTGGACACCCCCGAGCCACCGGACGACCGTAACACACCGGACATCCGGTACCTATCTGCGCACAGATTCGGGCCCAAAGCCCATGTACCCCTTCACTTTGCCCCATTTGCACCTAGACTATAAATAGACCCTCTCCTCCTCCTAGTTAGGGTTAGCATTGTGTTAGCTCATTTGTGAGATAGAGCTTCGCTCATCCATCCGGATCAACTCCATCATGAGGGACCGACACCTCTTCGGAGAAGATCCACTTGGATTCAAGACCTCCTTGTGGAGAAGACCTCAAGACCTCCTTTGGAGAAGAACCGGTTACCCCTTGTATCATCCTGTGTTGGATTTGGACCGTGTGATCTCCATGTGTACTTGGATCTAGCATATGTGTGATCGTTCTGGTTGGTTTGAGTGATTCTCTCATGTTTTCCCTCATGTTCTTCGTGTTCCTCGTTGGGATCCTCTCCTTTCATGAAAGATCGGCCATCTAAGGTTCCACCCTACATCATCTTGGTATCTAGAGCCACGTTGATCACGATTTCGGAGCCTCCCCGTTGTGTTTCTAGCCTTGTTTTGTTGATTTTGTCCCTAATTCAAAAATTCCCCTCAAAAATAGCCCCTAATTTTTTTTGTGATTTGTTGGTGTGATGAAGTTTTGTTGGATTTGATCCACATATTTGATTTGCCACGAGTGGATCTAGCTTTTCCCCATCTTCCCCACCTTTTCCATCCACAAAATCGACCAGATTTGATCGATTTCGCCAACTCCACCACGAACCCTAGCTGTTCATCCCATGCCCGAAACTGCCCAGGCACCGGACGTCCGCCAGCCAACGGACGTCCGACGATCGGACAACCGCTCCACCACTGGACGTCTGACGCTCCCTGACGAAACTGAAAGATTTAGTTCGGTCACCACCACCTCTCCACCTTCCACTTCCGCATACGCACCCAAATTCCACAATCGCTTTCCGCAACCACCATTGCTTATTTGCTTCGCACTCCGACACAAATTTTTGCCACATTTTGCCTTGAGAATTTGAGTTGTGGTTCACGTTTCCTAACCTGTTTCGGCTACTTAGGGACGGTTCGACATCAACATCACCGCCGCTCATATTCGCCATGGACGCGTCATCGACAACAACCACTTCACCATTTTGACACCATACCGTAAGCAAGAATCGGTAACCTGATCTTGTTATCGTGATATATCATTCTTGCCATTACATTGATAGCCCCAATTTTGCGTATCTTACCCATCGAGACTAGCCTTTGAGTATTGCCAACAACGTCACTTGTGCACATTAGTGGTCATATTTCCCATAGCATACACACCATATCATTGGTGCATATCTTGTATCATCTCTTGTGTCACAAAGTTTCATGGCATACACAATTGCTAACTTGGTTCATGAAGCATTGCATGAGAAAAGAGCTCAAAAGAGAAAGAACCAACCAAGATTTTAAGTAAAAGGGAAAGATAAGCAAAGAGCTTTTAAGCAAGAACTATAGCATCATACTACATTAAGATTGTCATACTGGATCATCTTGGATCATATCATTAGAACACCATACATAGAACATACTTGGATAGAAGTCGTTGCATTTTGGCTTAGTAGGTTGTGCACAAGTCTTCGTATCTGCCTATTGTGCAATCGTGCTAGCGTCTCTCTAGTGTTGTGCAACAAGAGCATTTTTGTGGTTTCCACATTTTGGCTCATCCCTTGGTTGCACGACCCCATTTATATCTCCATGTGTGAGTTCCCGTGTACCATATTTTGCTATTGGTCTACTTGTTGCATTTGCATATTTGTGAATCTTTTACAACATTATTAAAGCTCACTAACAATTGCATCAAATTTTGTGCCACCATCCTAACCGAGCTCCACTATAAGCTTTTAGAGTAGGTGTGAGAAATCGACCAGAATTGGTACCAATTGTGTTATTTCCTTGTTCCACATTTGAGTGATCATTGATCCATCTTCAACATCGGTCGAGGTACATTTGGTATAAGTTCTTCTCTTTCTCCCACTCACATATTTGCTTGGAATGATGGATAGGCCAAGTACTCACTACAAAAAAATACACTTCTGTGATGATACGTGTTTGTCACAGTAGGTTGCGTTTTCTGTCATGCATGTACATCCATGACGATTTTATGATAGAATCAAGATCGCCACCAGTGCAAATAAACACGCCGACAAAATAATATACAAAACCGATAGCACTTCAATAGAGTTCAAGAAAGCTTAGCCCTACTGGGGAGCTACAGCGCAAGCAACTGAGCAAGATGATGAGACTGCGCTTGTTCAACACTCATATCTTCCTCACTCTGAAAGACAAACAAGCAGACAGATGACAGGTTTTGCACATAAAAGTATCAGTGCTGACAATTCATCACATTTCTTACTGACGAATAAAGTGACACAGTTTAAAATTGCATTAACACAATATGGTATTGTTTAGGTCAAGACATGGCAGGAAATGACATTGTGAAGGAGTTGACAGCTTCACGACACCACTGGATTACAGATCAAGAACTCATAAGTATCAATGGTTAGTGTGCTATCAATTTATACCATTTCATATTGGCAAATAAAGAGACGGTTTAAATAATAGTAGAACGATACGACATTGTTCATAGTTAAGACATTGCAGAATATGACATTGTGCTATAGTGGGTAGGTTCACCACACCACTGGATTACGGATGAAGAACAGAAGCATACATGCAGTGCAAAAGAAGATCACTTGCTCTGTATAATTTAATTTACATGGTATGAAGAAGGAACTTGGTTGTACAACTGAAAACTTAAATTGAGAAAGGACAAACTTTTTTTTATGAACTACATAATAAACTTTAGACAAGCAATTTGATGCAAACACCAAAAATAAACAGTTGTTGCTTTCATGCCTAACCAAATATATACAACAAAGTTTGAAGTCTTGAGATGGACAAACTTACATTATTGGTGAAGACAGGCTCTGTAAAGGCCTTGTCCATGCTGATGGGGGAGGGGGGCAATTCAGGAAGTTTACCACAGGATCTTCTTCAAAAGCATTGTCTTTATTCTACATTTTGTTAAGAGTAAATATAAATGTGATAATGCACGAAAAAATGGAGAATATTTAATATAAGATGAAGAGTGATGCTACATGACCAAGTAGCTATAAATGTAAGTGCAGCGATACAGACAAAAGGTACAGCCAAGAGCAATGCACAGCTAAACTTCTTTAGTACCAACCTTATGGTAAGAGTAAATATAGATCTGATGTGTAGAAGATGGAGGGCAAAGGAAAATAAGCTGCAGAGTGATGGTACATGAACAACTACCTGTCATTATAACTACACTGATAAAGGACAGCATGTACTTACAAGAACAATGTAGAGCTAAAAAAACATTGGCATTGGATATATTCTACACTAATGTAACCATTCATACAGATCAGATAATTTGGAGCGAACAATTGATAAGCAAGCTATCATGCATATTGCTGTCACATAACGAACCAGGTATGTATGCAATTACAGTGATACAGGACAACGAGTACTAACAAGAGCAAAGCAGCGGGCAGCATATTTGTGATATCCTGTCATTCTTGTCAAACTGGAATTCTTCTTCGAGCAGATTTCCTGCAAAAAAAGATCCGTAAGGCACATGCGGAAAAGTAGAAGTTCAAGTTGTCACGTGATTTCATAGACAGTACCTCATCCTGGGAACGAGACCAGTGCATAACAAAGTTTTTCCATTCAATGTCTTCTAAATTTAGCACAAGAGACTTCACCGAAAATTCGTTTATAGACTTGTCATCAAAGTGTGATTTCCTCAGGTAACACCGATACTGCTGCAATGCTTCCTTGAAAAGCACAAGCAAGCTTTGGTCGTCATGACTATCCAGATTGACCCTCGCCTAGTTACAACAATGTAATGTAAATCATTGATGTGTTCAATCAGCAGAAAACATGAAAATAATAACCATGAATAATAGCACTTACACGTAAGTTGGACAGGAAGATGTGAAAATGGCGTTTGTCTTCACAATAATCTTCCCATGATGGGAATATATGCATGTAGTCCCTAACAATATTGAAAGCATTGTCTTTTAAACTGGGAATAAATGGAATGGGGTTCCAATCCGCAGGAATTGGCCGTCTCTGCAGTTGGGATAGGTCTTCGGCCGGTAGACTTGCTGTACTTTTTGCTGGAGTGGGATTTTTTTGTGGTACAGCTGGTGCTATGGCAAATGAAACCGGTATACCTTTTGCTGGAGTGCAGGTCTTGTGTGGTGGGGCTAGTGGTGTGGCCAGTGAAGTATGGGTACAGTCTGCTAGAGGCCCTCCTACGTTTTGTGTCACTGATTGTACAGCCAATATAAGTGGGGTGCTGTCTGATTTCTCCGGCACCACGACGTTTTTCAAGGACTTTGCTGGTGCTCCTTCAGGTTCGGCAATCACCCTCTTCCTTTTTGATGTCTGATGCACAAGAATAGCATTTGAGTGGAAAAACATGGTATGATGACAGATGGAATATGTATTGATAATGGATGGGCATGGCATCTCGACATATATGATGAGTAAACTAAGCAGATGGCGGTGCAACAAAGTAGAAGAAATGCAAGACAACATATGCAAGATACCCGCAATCAATAAAACATTGCCAAATTAGAACAGGCACCTTGATGGGTGAACAGGACAGACCATCTGCCTTTGACTCCTCGACGTTAGAATAGTCATTAGGATCATATTCTGAATAAGAATCAACAGGTGGGGAGCGTATGAGTTTCATTGCATCCAGAATGGCACTCAATGCCTTGGTGCCAATTTTGTAAGTCATTGCAGTGTTTAGCTTCAAGAGTGGATTGCTGCTAGTGCAACACAAAGCAGCTACCCAGATCATAGTGTAGATATAACGGGAAAACCTTAAGCATCAGAGTAAAATCAGCAAAGTGGAACTTGCTGGAATATATGTGCTAGTATTGCCGGTACGGCTAGAAAGGCTTCGGATACCAGCTCTCTTCAAGTGAAGGTGCGGTACTGTTAATACCAGTGTAACTCTCAAAGGCGACACAGCTCCCCGCATTTCCTTGCTATTCTTATAGGATTCAAGTGGGCAGGCCACTACAAATCCTATTCCTATGTTTACAAGATCCTACGAATCAAAGAGGCTCAAAGTGTCCATCACAACCGATCGTATAGACCTCTACACTGCAAATGTCCCTGCTCATCTCCAGTACAAGGAACATACTGTACTACTATCATACTCCCTCCATTCCAAAATATAAGTCTTGGTAGAGATTTCCACTATGGATCACATACAGATGTATCCAGATACATTTTAGAGTGTAGATTCACTCATTTTGCCCCATATGTAGTCCATGGTGGAATCTATACAAAGACTTGTATTTAGGAACGGAGAGAGTACATATTAAAGAAGAACGGAAGAGGAACATGGTAAAGAAGAGCAAGCAGATTTTGGATAATAAAATGTTGGTTGCGCAGTGCCCACACATGATGAACCAGAGCGCATTAAGAATGCAACTCCCAGCTGTCTCTCGATCATTTCAGGCGGTTGGATGAAGATCCTACGTCTCCTAACCCTTCTTCTTCCTCGTCTTTGATTCTTCCCATACAGAACACCGCACGGGGCGCCGGCCGGACCACCGGCCCCCATCGCATGTGTTCCTCCGCCACCCCACCCCAACCCCCGCCCCAACCCCCACCCGCGTCGAGTTTTCTTCGTTCGGCGAGGCCCCACAACCACCCGAGCCCCTTCGATCACACCGGTGAACTCTGGCGAGCTCTGAAAAATCGCTGACCCAATTTTGAAATTTAGTCTACTGTGATTTAACTAGTGTGGAATATAAAAGGGAAAAACCATAAGCATTGGGAGTATAGTGTTGAGCGTGCCATGGCGGATCTGAAGGTGCAAACCGGACAAAGGCAACTTCGCAACCAAGACAAGAAATCAGAGTAAAGCAGTGGCAATCTATTTTCTTGCTGCGATAAATAAGTTGAGCAGATACGAAAGAGTACTGCCTCTGGTGCGGCGCCGTCTGCTGAGAATTTGACAGTGCTGCAGTAGCGATGGCTATCAGCGGCGTGGAAGCAGATCTAGGAGGGTAGACGGTGGCGGTGGGGCGTGGTGGACGAGACGGTTGTAGGAGCGGCACCGGCAAGGTGGACTACGGCGGGGATGAAGCGAGAGGACGGGATGCAAGGATCTCGGTCCGAAGCCGTGGATGAGAGAGGTCGATCTCTTGTAATGGACGGCGGCGTCGGGGTATCAGGTCCGGCATGGTGGAGGAGGACGGCGGTGGATGGGATGGCGGACGGCGGCGGACGGAGGATGGTGGGGTGGAGAGGGTGTTTTGGCGCCCACGGAGTACGAATTGGGGAAAAGGGAGGTAGAGAGGAAGGGGGGAACCATGTATTCAGGGCGCGCTTGTCTCAAATGCAAGGAAATTTACAAACTTAGCCCCCGTTTCAAATTTCTACTACATCACAGCAACATTAGTCGGTTGGGGTAGGACGGTAATCTCGCATACACCAAATATTTGCCGACGAGAGTTTGTTTTTGGCACCCACCGCATATGAATATGAATCGGGGAGGGAGTCGATTTTGGCCGAGGACACACTGTGTTTTGGCGCCCACCGTGTATGAATCTGGGTGAGAGGCGGTTACGTCACGTTTGGGTGAAATTACAAACCTACCCCTATCGAAACCTATAGAAATCCAGCAGATAGGCTTTGCGTGGCAGGGATAGGCAGTAGTGATTTCCATCTCGCAGATTTTGGTTTCGGGCGGTTACTGCGACTTTCCCCGCTTCGTTCAAATTTTGCAGAGTGCACGTTTACCATGCCAACTCAATTCGAATCCCGTTTGTATTCTATTTTTTTCGGGCAGGATCCATTTTCAATTGGAATTACATTCTATATACATCATTTTTATATATACTTTCAAAAGCACAACAAAGAATTCTGCTCCTTTATATGTATAATATGATTTACAAATACAACGATTTCGAAATCTTAAGGTTGAATTCGAAAAAATTTAACCAAATTATGTTCTAAAATGTATGCATCAGTAATATCTACATATTAAATAACATAGATGTGCGTGAATTCATATGAGTATGCATGTTTGATAGATCAATTTTGGTTCGAGTATGGATTATTTGAATCCCTTTTTTGTTCACTCCTTTCACGCCCATCTCTCTCGCATGCATGCTCCTTCAGGTAGCTATCACTCTCTTTTCTCCAGCTCACCCGCACGCTCACTTCATGTTTCTCCTATCCTCGCAAACATGGTCTCTCGACGTCTCCCTTGAGAAGTGTCACACTCTCCCTATCATTATACATTACATGGTTTTCATTATCTCTCTCGTCTCTACTGTTCTCTGATATCACTCGGTACCTAAGCTTTCTTTTTCACTGCCACACACAGTCTCCACTCGTCTTTCACTTTGTCTCTCTCTCCATGGGATTCTCTCACACACCCTATATGTCTCTACATATGACTCATACCACTAAAATTACTCTCTCTTTCTGTCTTTTGTAGACACAACATTTATTGCGGTCTCCTTTTCGTCTCCATCCCAGACTGACATTATTCATTTGTTTACCGATCAGACAACCCCGACTACCGTCTCCTCTCTCTCTCACAGACACACACACAACTCCTGCTTCCACTCCCCTTCCCGACTACCGTCTCTCTCTCACACACACAAAACTCTCGCTTTCGCACCCCGAATCGTATTTCTCTCACAAACATTTATCGACTAGCTAGCCTCTAGATAGGTTCATACACCCGCACACTCGTGCTTCCACCATCGCATACATGTCTCTCTCCCGCTCCTTGTATCTATGTAGATTTTTCTTCCCTTCTTGAGACACGCCCTCTCGATCGTGCACACACACACTATCGCCTCATTTTAAGCTGATACCTATAGCACACACACTCCTTGTGTCTTTGTCACACATGCACTCCGTCCTCCTCCACTCTCCCTCTCTCTCTCACACACACATGGGATTTTTGCAACAACTAGCAAGATGCCCATGCGTTGCACGGAACATCAAGATGCATTTGTATGAGTAGTTTATCTTGTGGGGGAAAAGGATGAACGAGGGAAGGCCTTATTTGCAAATGTGGAGAGGGTGTGGGTATCTTTTTGCAAAATTGCCATAGTTTCCTTCCTATCCGTCAGATATAGATCGGACGACGTATATTGCAGGATGGCAGGCACACGATCATCACCGACAATGCTTTTTATAAGAGTAGGGATAAAAAATAGAGTTGGTGATGATAGTGGGCCTGCCATCCTGCAATGTACGCCGTCCGATTTATATCTAATGGATAGGAAGGAAAATATGGCAATTTACCTGCACTCTTCACCACATTTGCAAATAAGGCCTTCCCTTGTTCATCCTTTTCTCCCACAAGATCTTGATGTTCCATGCAACGCACGGGCATCTTGCTAGTAAGAGTAGAAATTAGACATATACCACTTCTTGAATCTTGAAACAAACAACATTCCTCCCTTATCTCATCAAAACCGCCAAAGGAATATATTTTGAGTGAAACATAACATATTTTTAGTGATATCCATATTTCAAAACTAGACTTTTTTTCTATCAAATCGGTGAATATGTATTAATCTACTTTGATCGTGTGGCAACACATTGGCACATTGCTAGTAGTTATTATAATATTTTGGACACCAAACAAACGGTGGAGTACATATACGAAGAGAAGAGGCGCACGTCCGCAGTCCGTCTCTCGCTGTCTCGCACACATGAGTGTTACGTAAAGGCGACGTTAACAAATAAACCCTAAAACCCTAGGTGGACGATTGCTTCATTCGCGGGTACCGGGTGCGTGGTGGAGCACCTTTGTATGAATAGTCAGCTCGCGTGATAATTTGATCCGTAGGAGTTGATGGTCGGGACCACAGGTGAACGACTTGGAGCGCGGTGGCTCGCCAGTTGCCACAGATCGAGTAGCCACGTTTAAAATATCGTTTTTTAGCAGGGTTAATTTAATCTGCATGCATGACTCTCCTCCCCCCACGCTCATCCAATCCGTTGTGACCAGCAATATTTCCACCCCTTCGCTCCCCCATAATTTACTCCAACAAATATGCCCACGTAGCTGTTACTTAACTGCAGGTGCATTGGGTCACTGACATATGGGCCCAACAGGGGTCTGGCCCACATGTCAGTGACGCAACTGGACCTGCAGTTAATTCAGTGCACCTCAGTCCATATCTTACATAGGTGTGCCATTGCTCGCTATAAATAATGCGCCACCCACGATATCGCTATCTCCTCCCCCTCACGTTCACGTTCATTGCTATCTCCTCCCCTCCCTCTTGCGTCGACCACCATGGCATCGCCCTCTCAAGCCCTAGGAGCCCCTCGCTGCACCGCGCGGACGGTCACGCGTCGTTGTTCCGTTCCTCGCCGCCACTAGTCGAGGAGGACGCGTCGGTGTTCCGCTCCTCGCCGCTACGCGACGCGTCGCCGTTCCGTTCCTCGCCGCCACTAGTCGAGGAGGACGCGTCGGTGTTCCGCTCCTCGCCGCAATGCGACGCATCGTTGTTCCGTTCCTCGCCGCCACTAGTCGAGGAGGACGCTCGGCATTCCGCTCCTCGCCGCAACGCGTCGAGGTGGACGCGTCGGCGTTCCCAATCTTGCCAGCACACGCACCGGAGGACGCGTCGGCTCCCCGCTACGAGGAGAACGCCGCGCCGCCCGCCGAGCCCCCCCCAGCCTTGAGGAGCTTTGGAAAGAAATGGATGTTGCCTTGTGGGAGGCTTTGCCTCTAGCAGAGCGCGCCAAAATAAAGGCGGAGAATAGGGCCGAGGAAGAGAAGCGCACGGCGGAACAAGCTACCTGGGAGGCCTATGTCGCGTCCGACAGAGTTAGGCAATTGGCTCTTTGGCAGAAGGCTCGTGCGAGGGCCGTGAGGGTGGTGGAGGACGCCCATGCCGACTCCATGAGTGCAGTCAGTCCCAAGCGCCTCATCTACGCTTGGCGGTACGTGGACCGGGTGCACGCTTCCAGCGAGGAGGAGTACCTGTTGGCACCGGATCACCACACCGGTGAGATCACGCTCGCCCGCCGGCAAGCCGCCAATCAGCACCTCGCGAGTTGCGAGGCTGCGGAAGAGGCGTTGTGTCGACGCGCTGGGAAACAGCCGCGCACCAGGGCACTTGTGGCGCGCCGCAAGCGCTCCTGCGAGCGCCGTGGATTTTAGGAGGAGTATAATTTTTGTTTCGTAAGGCGATCTCATTAGTTTTGGGATGCAAATGATAAATCCCGAACGTTCAGGATTTTTTAGCGTCCTTAATTAAGTATGTAAAAGGGAAAGTTTGGAAACCTTGTGTATTCGTACGCATTTTGCAAGTACGTGCATATAGCACAAACTGTACTATATACTATCGCACTACATGTCTCTCTCGATATATGCTTGCAGACTGTGCTACTCCCTCCGTCTAGGTCAATAAGTCATCTTTGGTTGTGCACCGTGACCAAGAAGGAGGGAAGACTTATACTCCTAGACGGAGGGAGTACTACTATTACTTATGTACTCCCTCCGTCCGGGTTTATTAGGCCTCTCAGCATCACAAGCATGTCCCCTTTTATAAGGCCCCGTGTTGGAAAGGTGCATGCATGCACCCATTTCATTGGTTGTATTGAAAACTATTGTTGTTGGTGCCATGGCTGAAAATTTAATACACTTCATGTGTGCTTTTTCATTGGTTGCATGCATGTGAGAGAGTGCATTGGGAGTGGAATGGAAGAATTAATGTGAGCAAATTACTATGTGTCTTGGTCTAAGAGAAGTTGTCTTTAGGCCTAATAAACCCGGACGGAGGGAGTACGTGCAAATGCACGTTTTAACATTACGATGCGGTTTTTGTAAAAGTAGAAAAACAACACTAGTCAAGCTTGTGAAACGATTCAATGCAAAACAAATGCAAAAATGCTCGTTTGATTGTTTACTTTTAGCTTCCTTCTCTGTGGTTATTTCTCTGTCGTACTTTGTACGGAGTATCTCACTGGTTGGAAAGGCATGCAAATTCCCAAACCGCTTCCTACATCCTGTATCGAATTTTTTGCGTAACAAGTTGTGCCGTGCAATTGGAATTCCAACTTGAGTACTACTACTAGTAGGAGTACCAAGGGCCAGTTCTTTTAGGCTTCTAGATTAGTAACCCCATAACTACTACCTCCGTCCTGGTTTACTGGTCCCCATTATAATATGTGTCAAATTTTGATCATAAATTTAACTAATGAAATGTTAGTGCATGTCACATGCACTACTCCATCCGTCTAGGTGAGTAAGTCATCTTAGGCTGTGCACCGTGACCAAGGAGGAGGAGAAAACGAGAAACGTTAATGTTTATTTGCTAATTAATAGTATTGCATGCAATGAACTAACCACTGCATGTCGTGTTTGATATCTCAAATCATTAAAAGCATGCACACTCTTTATCTCTTATTGGTTGATATGTCGAGAAACAAGAAACAAGATAGAAGTTAATGCACCGCGCCTAAGTGTTTTGGAAATATTTGGTTTTCATAAGATGACTTACACACCTAGACGGAGGGATTACAATGGTGAGGAATAAACCAGTTAAATCTTTGTTCAAAATTTAGCACAAATTACAATGGCGAGGAATAAACCAGGACGGAGTAGTAGTTTAGAAGCCCAAATAAATGAGTGAGGCGCCTTATTGTTACTCTCCACTGTGACAAAAGAACTGGACCTAGGAATAGTATCTGGGGATCGAGTGTGCGAGATGAACCGGAGAAAGTAAATGCAGAGAGATGAAATGCAAAAAAGACGGAGGGATGTGATGGTTGCTTGTCCGTTTATTTTACCAGGCCACTTATTACTGGCAGTGGTTGGGTTTTGTGATATGACGGCTTTACTGCCGCGCCACGAGCGGGATGAGAGGTGAGACTCCCGTGCAGCGCCGCCCTCTACACTTGTACTACATCGGTCGTGGTTTATTAGTCCCCCATTGAATTTGATTGAAGATTTAACTAACAAAATGTTAGTGCATGTCAACAAAAACTATATCGTTGGATTCGTATTTGAACATAGTTTTGAATGATATAATTTTAGGTGACATGCATCAGCATTTATCGTACTATATATAATGTTAGTTCAATTTTTGGTCGTACTAATCTATAGTAGTAAGGTGCCCGTGCGTTGCACCGAAGAGTGTCGCCGCCCACGTGACCCGGAGGGGTAGTAACACTGAGCACGCACCCGTACATCGGCCTCGTGTCAGTGTTAGCGTCAGCGGCATCGCCCCTGACACACATTACAGAGACGGGGCGGCGGCCTGCGCGGGCCTCGCCGGTGCCCACGATCAAGAGGAAGACGCTGCCGTCCTCCTCCGAGACTAGCAGGCGGCGGCGATCCTCCAGCGACTCCGGCATGGTGAACGGGTAGCACGTCTCTTACTTGATGTTCTCCGCCAAGGGCCAGCAGTGACTGCTGCATGCATCCGTGAGGTGATGCACCATGTTCGTCGGTGAGCCACAAAACGGCATCGGGCACTCATAGCAGTGGACGAAGGGCTCCTTGGAGGCATCGACCAGGCCGTCCATGAAACGGGAGTGGCTGTAGGGGACATTGCGCCAGTTGAATATATGAGCAAGTTACTACGAGATTTAATTCGAATAAGCACAAAATAAATCATGAATTCTACCACGATTTCGAACAGGAAGGACAGAAACACATATGGTGCAACGGGAGCAGCACCGTTGGCGTTAAGGTTGTCGTCCATGTCCAAACACCACGTAGACACAGTCTTTGAGCACGGTTCGTAGTCGTTCCACGCTCGGGCATTGAAGTTTGTAACTATTTTAGATTAGAATATACTACTCCTCCGGTGCTAGTAGTAGAGCAGAGTCCTGCTCTACTACTCTACTCAAGCAAGTTAGGGCATAGCACTATAGGGAGTACCAGTACTGTGATCACTCAAGCAAGTTTTCTGGCATCGACATGACCCTACGCTGCCGGTATGTGTCTCGTAAGTCAAGCGGTGTGCTGTAGTCATGACCACCTATCCACTTCCAGCAGCACATATTCGCTTCTCCATCTTTGTCCGCACATAATCTCGTCCAATCTTCCATCCCCGCTAAGGCGCCTCTCCCCTCGTCTGAAACCCAAGCACTAACAATGGCAGAACCGGGCAGCGTCCGCCGAAAGAGTGGCTGGAATTCGCTCCCCACAGAGGTAATCAAGCTCATTGTTTCGCGTGTGGACAATCTCAGTACCATGCCGCTCGCCGCGTGCTCGTCGGGGATGTACCGTTTACTCAAAGCCCTCAGGCCGGAGCTTTTTAAGCCAGCTCCTTGCTTGCTGATGCCACCTGATCTTCAGAAACGGCATGTCACGCAACATAACAATCGTAGGGTGGCGAGCATCAACCCCCTTGACTACGATTCGATCCCCGTCAGCCTCAACTACATTAACAGTATGTACTGGGTCCGCATGAACACATCTTGGATGGTGCTCGTCGACGGTCGCGGCAGCTGGATGCTCGTGGAGGTCTTCACTCTTCTGGCCTGCTTACTGCTTTTGTTGCACCCCCAGCCCTGGTTGCTGCTGCTGCTGTTTTCAACGTACAATCAGTAGTATATTTCGTCTGTTGGTTGAATAAATGTGTTGTTAGAACGACAAACACAATATTTTGGAAGTCGTTGCACGGTTCGATCCTTTAGTGCCCCATACCGTACGTAGCGCATACTATTTTTCATACAGAACACATTTTCCACTTGTTGATAACATGCAGCACACTGATGAAGGCCCAATAGAGAAGCCCATATTAACTGGAAGGGAGTCTCTCACTTGAATCCGGTCCAGGTACATGCTCATGGTCCCCTAAACATAAATAAGTAAATAAATAAAAAAATAAAGCTAAATGCTCATGCACCAGTTCTTTGGGAAAATAGGTAGCCCAATATTTCTTTTTGAAGAATACCCAAGCTAGGCCTATTTGTTTTCTCCGAATTACTGGGCTGCAAATCTTTCAAGACGAGGAGGGATGCATTCCGGCCTGGCTTAAGAGTATGGTCAATGACTGTTAAAAGTAATATCAAAAGGGGTTTAAAATTCCAAAAAATATAGCAAATGGGATATAAGTTTCTTTTTTTTGTTTTTGTTCTTCACTGATATCTTATATGTATTTCATTGGATTTAACATGACATACTGCTAATTTATTTTTAAATTTGTTTTAGTATGGCTATTAATTTTTGGATTAAGAATATTTCGTTCCCCAGCAAAAATTTGCGAATTTTTTCAAAATTTCCCACATATTTAGTTAATTTTTTGACCCTGGTACTGACTAGAAAATGGCCAGCAATTCTAAAAATGGAAAACGGGCTACAATAAATTCCATATGAATTAGAAAATGAGTAAAAAATATAAAAATAATAGCAAATGGGCTATACACGCCACATATTTCGAGGCTGACTTGTTTACGCAAGGCTTTGTCAGTGAACACACGATTCTACCAGCAGTGACTGTTGGATGTCCATCCAACGGCCGACGTGCTTCTTCAATCTCTGATCTTCCTGCTCCAGCCGCCTAAACTAGCGCCGGCGGGACTGCCTGCTCCCTCCTCTTGTGGCCCGCTATGATGCCGCGCAGGCTTCCTCGGCCCACCCTACTCCCTCCGCTGGCCTGGCCGCACGCAATCAACTGCCTCCTTATTACACGAAAAAAATGATTCCTCCCACTGACATCTGGGGCGCACCGGTTGGGAGGCTGACCTGTGGGCCTACTAAGTTGACGCGTACGCAGGGCTTGTCAACTTAGTCAACAAACGATTCTAGCGGCAGTAACCATTGGATTTGAATCGAACGGTCCTACTGCTTCTTCAATCGCTGCTCTTCTTGCACCAGCCGCCCAAACCAGCGCCGGGGAGACCGCCTGCTCCTGCCTCCAGTGGTCAGCTGTGCTGCCGTTGAGGCCTCATCGCCCCTACTACTCCCACCGCTAGCAAGGCCCTGCGGTGACGGCATCCTCACACCGCAGTCGAACCAGTGAACCCTCGTACTCCTCTCCGCGTGGGCATCCACTGTCGCGTCTTCCCCGGCTCCGCGTCGTCCCCTTCCTAGGCCTCGTCGTCGTCCATCACCTTGGTGCTCTTGGCGCGGCGTGGTTAACGTGGTCAACGACATTCCATCGGAAGAGTACTGTACATGGAGAGGCTGACAGCTGGGTCCAGGGCCACAACCCAGTTTTTTGTGATTTGCCAAGTAAGTCGCTTTGTTAGGCCTGTTAGGCTGCAAATCTTTCAAGACAAGGAGGGCTTTCATTCGGCTGGCCGAGAAAATGGCCCATCAGTAATAAGAAATGGGTTGTACATTTTTAAAACACATCAAACTGGCAATTAGTTTCAAATATCTTTTTTTTCATTTTGAGATTTTAAATTACATTAATTTTTATGCGTGGAGAATTTGTTGGATTTTATATTGATATACATATATTTTTAAAATCAGTTTGAATGTGAGTCGAAATTTCAGGATTAAAAACATGTAACGCCCTCGATGCGGCTATATCTCCCACATGTCGAAGCACGACTTAGAGGCATAACCGCATTGAAAGCAATGTCGCAAGTGAGGTAATCTTCACACAACCCATGTAATACATAAGGGAAAAGATACATAGTTGGCTTACAATCGCCACTTCACACAATTACATGAATAAAGCATTACATCAACCAGATACAATCAAGGTCCGACTACGGAACCAAAATAAAAGAAGAACCCCAAATGCGACAAGGTCCCCGATCGACCCCAACTGGGCTCCACTACTGATCAACTAGAACGAAACAACACAAAGGACAAGATCTTCATCGAGCTCCTCCTGAGCTTGGTTGCGTCATATGCACGGTCTCATCGACACCTGCAAGCTGGTTTTGGAAGTATCTATGAGCCACGGGGACTCAGCAATCTCACACCCTCGCGATCAAGACTATTTAAGCTTAAGGGTAAGGTAAAAGGTATGAGGTGGAGCTGCAACAAGCGACTAGCATATATGGTGGCTAACATACGCAAATGAGAGCAAGAAGAGAAGGCAAAGCACGGTCGATAAAAGTATGATCAAGAAGTGATCCTAGAACAACCTACGTTAAGCATAACTCCAACACCATGTTCACTTCCCGGACTCCACCGGAAAGAGACCATCACGGTTACACACGCGGTTGATGCATTTTAATTAAGGTCAACTTTAGGTTTTCTACAACCGGACGTTAACAAATTCCCATCTGCCCATAACCGCGGGCACAGCTTTCGAAAGTTCAAATCCCTGCAGGGGTGTCCCAACTTAGCCCATGACAAGCTCTCACGGTCAACGAAGGATATTCCTTCTAGCGGGAAGACCCGATCAGACTCGGAATCCCGGTTACAAGACATTTCGACAAGGTAAAACTAAACCAGCAACACCGCCCGAATGTGTCGACAAATCCCGATAGGAGCTGCACATATCTCTTTCTCAGGGCACACTCAGATTGTCCTAGGTACAGGTAGGCCAGCCCAGAGTTGCCCCTGGTGGCCACCGGCATCTGACATGTTGGACCAACACTGAAAGGAGCACTGGCCCGGGGGTTTAAAATAATGATGACCCTTGGGCGCGCGGCCCCCAAGGGAAAAGAAAAGGCTAGGTGGCGAATGGTAAAACCAATGTTAGGCATTGCTAGAAGAGTTTTATTCAAGGTGAACTGTCAAGGGGTTCCCATTATTACCCAACTGCGTAAGGAACGCAAAATCCGGGAACATAACACCGATATGACGGAAACTAGGGCGGCAAGAGTAGAACAAAACACCAGGCATAAGGTCGAGCCTTCCACCCTTTACCAAGTATATAGATGCATTAATTAAATAAGAGATATTGTCATATCCCAACAAGTAAACATGTTCCAACGAGGAACAACATCTCCATGTTCCAACAAGGAACAAACTTCAATCTTCACCTACAACTAACAATGCTATAAGAGGGGCTGAGCAAAGCGGTAACATAGCCAAACAACGGTTTGCTAGGACAAGGTGGGTTAGAGGCTTGGTTCAACAATATGGGAGGCATGATAAGCAAGTGGTAGGTATCGCAGCACAGGCATAGCAAAAGAGCGAGCATCTAGCAAGCAAAGAAAGCAAACAACATAGTAAACAACCAACACATGAACATGGCATGATGCACAACCAAGTATGATGCATGTCCGGTTTAATGAAGCATGTCATGGCAAAAGTGCACAAGCAATCCTACAAATTAAGTGGAGCTCAATATGCAACGGTGCATATTGATGAAACACCACGACAAGTTATTTAGTTCGATCTCGTTTATGTACCCAACAATATTAAATGTTGATTAACATGGCAAGGGGTGTCACATGATGAAACTATCTAATCTAGACAAGTTTAAATGAGGCCGGAACAACAAAACAACAAGTCCGGAAACTCCTCATATGCATATATTAGGTTTGTTACTGTTCTGCCCTAAACATAATTTTAGAGTTGTTAAACATGCAAAGTAAAGCCACCATGTTAAACTAGGCATTTTTCCACCCCATTTACATATAAAGTTTGTTAAATTTGGAGCTACGGTTAATTAGTTATGAATTAAAGCATTTTAACATGGCATAGGAGCAAATTTAACCAAACATCAATTTAAACATGGATAAAAGTGGCATATTATGAAACTAGATAAAATTCTAAGCAAGTTACATATTTAAACCATTTTAATCTGAGGCACGGTTCATGAGTTATTAAATGCATGAACTCTAGGGACTTTTTTGCAAAACAACCGTCTCAGGAATAATAGCTAAATTCGTTCCACAGGAAAAAAAACCAAGATTCGGGCCGCATCTAAGATCTGGCCAACAGGAGGTTAGTAACAGGGGCGCTGGGGCGTGCCTCACCCATGGGCCAGGCCCAGTTTGCGGAGAGGGAGAGGCCAAGGCAGGCCTCCTTGCCAGCAGCAGGCCGGCTGGGAGCTGGGCTTCGCGCGCGGCTGGAGGAGAGGCAGCCCAGGCGCGCGATGGGTCTTGGCGCTGGCAGGTCAACGCGAGGCGGCTGTGGTGTTCGTCCTCTGCGTGACACAGAGCTGCGGGCGGCGAAGGACGGAACTGAATCGAGGCAGAAGAAGGCCCCGGGCGGCGGCTCTGCGAGGGGCTTGGCACGGCAACGGAGCCGGTCTCCGGGAGGGGCGGCGCTTGACGGCAGGGCGACGCGAGCAGGGCTCTCGGTCTGGCGATCTCCAAGCTGGAGGCGGGGTGGTTCGGTGGCGTCGGCGTGGATCCGGGTCGAGGAGGCTGCAGCGGCTTCCGGGCGAGGGAAAAACATGGGCGACGGGGAGGCAGCGTCTTGGGCTCCTAGTGGCCGAGCGGTTGTGGATCTTCGAGGCAGCCATGGAGGTCTCCTGATATAGAGAAAAGAGAGATACGGGGTGAGGGAAGAACCAGAGACCTGAGCGGCGGGGAAAGGAAATAGAGATGGAGAGACAGGGGCTCGGCCTGGTGCTCGCTGGAGATCGAGGAAACGGGGACGAGCTACTCGTGATCCCCTCGGGATCGAGCAGAGGAGGTGGCCTCGGGCATGAGTAGGGGATCGAGCGAGGACACGTTGACTTGCTGCCGAAAAACAAGGAGAAGTGGGAGGCGGCGGTGGATCCGAGACGGAGGCTGGTGGTTTGGATCGGGAGGGATCCCGAGAAAGAGTGTGGCGGCGGCGCGAGGGACAAGGCTCCTAGATTTTAGGGTTAGGTTGAATCGGTAGGTGGTGGTCTTATATAAAACAAGTAGATTTGTGATAGGGGCATTTGATCCCTTCGATTTGAATCGGACGGACCCGGATAAAAGGTTAGGGAGCCCAAATAAGAAAACAGAGACGTTTTGTAGACGTTTGGAGATGTTCCGGACACAACGGTGACGACTGCCCGGGTCGGGTCCGGGACAGCTTTCGGACGCGTGCGCGAGGAGGGACGCGGTGTGACGAGAGAGGTTAGGTTGGACCTGGCTGTAGGTAGTGGGCTGTGTAGATGGTCTCGAGCTGAGAGAAGAGAAGGGAGGGAGGCCCGACAACTGTTTTCGGAGACCAAAAACGTCCGACGTGTGTCCGGCTATAATGCCGCTATAGTTTAACGGTTGGGCTATCAAATGAACTCCGAATGCGATGAAACTTGACAGGCGGTCTATCTACACTAATATAAGTCCGCACGCCAACTTTCAACCCATTCCGAGAACATTATCTGGCCACTTATAAAATAGTATTTCGGACATGCCGCGGGCGCGTGCAAGTGTGACTGGGCTCAGAACGGACAACGGACGGAACTAGGGAACCCGGACGGATGCAAGTTTTTTTAAAAACATGATGATGCAATGCACATGATGACATGATAAAATGCAACACGCAAGCGAATGACATGGCAACGGTAGTGAATAACTCGAAGACACCTGGCGCATCGGTCTCGGGGCGTTACAACACTCCACCACTACGAGAGGATCTCGTCCCGAGATCTAGAATGGCACCGGAGGGAAAACGGAAGAGAAAGAGAAGAGTTAAAACTAAGTTGCTCCTTTGACAAACGAGTGAAACCAACGAACCTTGCGAGGTTTGAGCAGAAGACCGAAAGAAAGCAACGGAGATGAACGAAGTTGAAAACACTCCGTTAGTAAAGAGGAACAAGGAAGAACAAGGCTGAAAGCACTCTGGTAGGAAGAGTAATAAGGAAGAACAAATTCGGACAGCACTCCGGTTGAAAAGAGATGCAAAGCTTGATAAGGCGAGGAGAACTTGAGCAAAGGGGCACAATACTCCGGTTAAAACAAGATAGGGAAGGTATAAGAATGATATAATTTGGGCAGCACTTCGACTGCAAATGGAAGAAATTGAACATGATCTTGCCAAAACGAGATGAGGAGTGAAAAGAGGAACATCAATAGACCTCTAGGAGAAAGAATAGAATAAAGATAATTGAGACAAAAGAATGTAGAAGACAAAGCCAACTTCTGCTACAAAAGAGCTTGAAAAGGCATCTTTAGGAGAAGGGTTGAACGGAGTTGTTGGAACACCAACAATGAAAAGAATAATCTTGATATGGTCTTATGGAATACATCTCAAATTATGTGGTGACAACCTACCACTCACGGGAAAAAGAATTGGATTGATATGAACGAGGAGACGAGAAACTTATTTCACCAGGAGGATAAATGAAGAACTTGGGTCCTTTATAAGCACCATAGATAGAAACAAACCTTAGGGAAGGCTTTAGGTGAAATATAACCCAAGATAATTCCAACAAATAGGTTGATGGATTTAAAATATCTCATACTTGATAAATTGTGAATCACGGAGCACGACGGGAAATTATCACGAATGACATAATACCACCTCCAATGATACGGTTGAAAGAATTGCACTTTGAAATGCAAGATAAAGAATGCTTGAGCTCCTCTAAAAAAATCTTGATGAACACTTTGAGAAGGAATTAAATCCTTGATGAACCATCATGTAGAACCTCCGTGAAAAACGCCGGTAACAAAAGGATGATCAAACGAAAGGAAAAAGAAGTTGAAAACACAAGGTGAAGCCTTGCGATGATTTAGATGGAGCTTCACAACGAGATAATTGAGAGAGCTTGGAACCCCGGAAAAGAAAAGATAAAGCATCTCGATCCGAGAATGTGATATGAAGAATCTCCGGAATAAGGAATTGAATTCACTCAATGAAACAAGAATAAGAATTATATTATGCTTATCCTTCACCAATTTAAATTGATGATAAGCAGCGGATTTGACATACTACTTATTCTTGTAGAAAGGATTAAAAATAAACATAGCTCAACTTGAGGAAGGTCTTCAACGAACCACCGGTAGGATTGGAACAACGAATGAATTGATATGATAACAGCGGATGAGAATCATGGAAGAACCACCGTAAGAATTGAACAACAAATGAAGTAAAAGGATGAATCACCGGTAAGAATTAGCAAATGAACGAAGATACATGAGAGAGTTTAGATGCAAGTGAACGAAGAGATCGCGAGCTGATTAGAGGATATTTGAATGAAGCACCGGTAAGATTTGGAGAAAAATAGCTGGAAGCTGGAATGACTAATATTTGAAAAGATGGCCTTCGGGGTAAAGAAATGGAAATAACTCATGAAATGCTCCGGATAGGTGAAAAGAATACTCACAATTAAAACAATTATGAGAGGATGGCAGTAAGCTAGCATCACGAATCTTGAAGAGAAAGGAGCAAGATTGAGAGAAAAATCTTCTTCGGTCTTCAAATACAGAGAATGATGATGAGAGACACCACCATGAATTATTGAGACACTCCGGAATGATTAAAAGAGGAGAGGTTGAGCCAATGATGAAAAGAATTGTGAAAGATCTAGGAGAAGGCATTTGACTGATGATAAATCATTCTTACATCAAACTTCAAAAATAGATTTGAGGATAGCTCCGGGAAAATAAGAAGAGTCAGGTAAGATCCTGGTATAAGACTTGTGGGTTAGGGCCCACTCAAAAGAAACACCGTTGAACGATTTAAAAGAGAGAATGCACCGGTTGAATTTAAATGGCTTGAATGAGATAGCATCCTCAAAATAGCTCGAACGGATTAAGAGTGGAAACATGAATCTTCTGAGATATCTTTAGCACTCCGGAACAAAAAAATAGCAAGCAGGGAAGATTAAGAGGTGCACCGACATAAATAGGCATTGGGAAAAAAGAAAAGGAGTATGCTCAATACCAAAGCTTGAATTAAATCTACCGGAGAAGAAAATGAGTGACGAGAGACGAACTTGAAGCTTCATTAGCATCTTCTTGAGAATCACCGGATAAGAAAATTGACAGAAAAGGAATGGAGAAGCTTCCCATTAATAAAAGGATACTTGAATAAGAAATCCGAGTCCTTGAAGAAAAAGGGTGGGTGGGCGGAAAAAACAAAGGCAACTTGGAGACGGATGAAACAAACACCGTTGAGAAGAACTGATAATTGATCTTGCGAATATTGAAGTGATCGGATCCACTTGAAGAGAGACACACCGGTTGAAAAGGATTGGCATGACAATCTCGATTAATATGAAGGGGTTTGGTATTCACATAGGAATATGAGAACACCGTTTAGGAAAGGTATGGTATTAACACTTGACATTGAAGCAACTCGAATACCACAACTCAAAACAAAAACAAGGATTGGCTTGCAGAATAAGCCAGAACAAACATATGATAGAGATTTCGTCCAAAGTTTTTGTGGTGGGGCCTACACGGTCTCGATCGTACAGCACCATCATGTACAAGGCAGTGCACATGACATACGAAGCGTCCCCGAGTCGGCATAGCCAAGGACTCTTTAAGACACAACGAGACCACTGTAAAACCAACCGTGGATAGGCGGACCACTAGACGTCGAGCCCCAATTTCATATCATACATCTGTCGGAAAGATATCCTAAGAGCTACTTGAATTCCCACTTATAAACTCCCGAAATTTTACGGTTATGCAATCAGGTGTTGGGGATACAGGGGAAGCATAATATCTCACCCAAACTAGCAAATCCTACATCCAGCTGTATCCATCCTTCAACACATAACCAAGAAACCTTCGGAAATCATCTACCTCAACCTTCGAAAAGCATCCGTTATACGAGTTATGGCAATACTCCTGAACTCCCGCCCCAGTACTGGGTGGCGTCGAGGTTATCTCACCAACAACTGCATAAAAGAGATTTTCGATGTCGGCGAACTAAACTCAGGTATTCCAGAACTGCAACGATAAAATTGTGACGAAAACACCTCGGAGCTCAACTCCCCGGGACACTACCACAACCCCTAAATGACAGGAGGCACCAAGAACAATGTTCTCGTCACAAATCCATCAGAACGATTCCAAGATACCCGCGTGATCCTTAATTTTTTTAGTGAAATTTGAGAAGAGAAGAGTCAAAACTCTACGTCAGGAAGCCTCACCAGAGCGATGAAGGGACTGGGGAGTAAAAAGAATTCCTAAACTCTCCGATATATAATTCCTAAATGACTCAAAACATTTTTTTCTAGACTCAACAACGGCTGCTAAAAACGATCAAGCAGTGGGGGCTCCTAAGGTCGGGGAAGGCTCTGATACCAACTTGTAACGCCCTCGATGCGGCTATATCTCCCACGTGTCGAAGCATGACTTAGAGGCATAACCGCATTGAAAGCAATGTCGCAAGTGAGGTAATCTTCACACAACCCATGTAATACATAAGGGAAAAGATACATAGTTGGCTTACAATCGCCACTTCACACAATTACATGAATAAAGCATTACATCAACCGGATACAATCAAGGTCCGACTACGGAACCAAAATAAAAGAAGAACACCAAATGCGACAAGGTCCCCGATCGACCCCAACTGTGCTCCACTACTGATCAACTAGAACGAAACAACACAAAGGACAAGATCTTCATCGAGCTCCTCCTGAGCTTGGTTGCGTCATATGCACGGTCTCATCGACACCTGCAAGCTGGTTTTGGAAGTATCTGTGAGCCACGGGGACTCAGCAATCTCACACCCTCGCGATCAAGACTATTTAAGCTTAAGGGTAAGGTAAAAGGTATGAGGTGGAGCTGCAACAAGCGACTAGCATATATGGTGGCTAACATACGCAAATGAGAGCGAGAAGAGAAGGCAAAGCACGGTCGATAAAAGTATGATCAAGAAGTGATCCTAGAACAACCTACGTCAAGCATAACTCCAACACCATGTTCACTTCCCGGACTCCACCGGAAAGAGACCATCACGGTTAAACACGCGGTTGATGAATTTTAATTAAGGTCAACTTCAGGTTTTCTACAACCGGACGTTAACAAATTCCCATCTGCCCATAACCGTGGGCACGGCTTTTGAAAGTTCAAATCCCTGCAGGGGTGTCCCAACTTAGCCCATGACAAGCTCTCACGGTCAACGAAGGATATTCCTTCTAGCGGGAAGACCCGATCAGACTCGGAATCCCGGTTACAAGACATTTCGACAAGGTAAAACTAAACCAGCAACACCGCCCGAATGTGCCGACAAATCCCGATAGGAGCTGCACATATCTCTTTCTCAGGGCACACTCAGTTTGTCCTAGGTACGGGCAGGCCATCCCAGAGTTGCCCCTGGTGGCCACCGGCAGCTGACATGTTGGACCAACACTCAAAGGAGCACTGGACCGGGGGTTTAAAATAATGATGACCCTTGGGTGCGCGACCCCCAAGGGAAAAGAAAAGGCTAGGTGGCGAATGGTAAAACCAATGTTGGGCATTGCTGGAAGAGTTTTATTCAAGGCGAACTGTCAAGGGGTTCCCATTATTACCCAACCGCGTAAGGAACGCAAAATCTGGGAACATAACACCGATATGACGGAAACTAGGGCGGCAAGAGTAGAACAAAACACCAGGCATAAGGCCGAGCCTTCCACCCTTTACCAAGTATATAGATGCATTAATTAAATAAGAGATATTGTGATATCCCAACAAGTAAACATGTTCCAACGAGGAACAACATCTCCATGTTCCAACAAGGAACAAACTTCAATCTTCACCTACAACTAACAATGCTATAAGAGGGGCTGAGCAAAGCGGTAACATAGCCAAACAACGGTTTGCTAGGACAAGGTGGGTTAGAGGCTTGGTTCAACAATATGGGAGGCATGATAAGCAAGTGGTAGGTATCGCAGCACATGCATAGCAAAAGAGCGAGCATCTAGCAAGCAAAGATAGTAGTGATTTCGAGGGTATGGTCATCTTGCCTGAAATCCCGCAAGGAAGAAGAACGAGTCCATGAAGAAGACAAACATACGTAGTCGAACGGATCCTCACAAACGCGACGTTACCGGAATCAACCCGAAGAAGAAGTACACCGGAAAGAAAGAAAACAACATAGTAAACAACCAACACATGAACATGGCATGATGCACAACCAAGTATGATGCATGTCCGGTTTAATGAAGCATGTCATGGCAAAAGTGCACAAGCAATCCTACAAATTAAGTGGAGCTCAATATGCAACGGTGCATATTGACGAAACACCACGACAAGTTATTTAGTTCGATCTCGTTTATGTACCCAACAATATTAAATGTTGATTAACATGGCAAGGGGTGTCACATGATGAAACTATCTAATCTAGACAAGTTTAAATGAGGCCGGAACAACAAAACAACAAGTCCGGAAACTCCTCATATGCATATATTAGGTTTGTTACTGTTCTGCCCTAAACATAATTTTAGAGTTGTTAAACATGCAAAGTAAAGCCACCATGTTAAACTAGGCATTTTTCCACCCCATTTACATATAAAGTTTGTTAAATTTGGAGCTACGGTTAATTAGTTATGAATTAAAGCATTTTAACATGGCATAGGAGCAAATTTAACCAAACATCAATTTAAACATGGATGAAAGTGGCATATTATGAAACTAGATAAAATTCTAAGCAAGTTACATATTTAAACCATTTTAATCTGAAGCACGGTTCATGAGTTATTAAATGCATGAACTCTAGGGACTTTTCTGCAAAACAACCATCTCATGAATAATAGCTAAATTCGTTCCACGGGAAAAAAACCAAGATTCGGGCCGCATCTAAGATCTAGCCAACAGGAGGTTAGTAACAGGGGCGCTGGGGTGTGCCTCACCCATGGGCCAGGCCCAGTTTGCGGAGAGGGAGAGGCCAAGGCAGGCCTCCTTGCCAGCAGCAGGCCGGCTGGGAGCTGGGCTTCGCGCGCAACTGGAGGAGAGGCAGCCAAGGCGCGCGCTGGGTCTTGGCGCTGGCGGGTCAACACGAGGCGGCTGTGGCGTTCGTCCTCTGCACAATGCAGAGCTGCGGGCGGCGAAGGATGTAACTGAATCGAGGCAGAAGAAGGCCCCGGGCGGCGGCTCTGCGAGGGGCTTGGCACGGCAACGGAGCCGGTCTCTGGGAGGGGCGGCGCTTGACGGCAGGGCGACGCGAGCAGGGCTCTCGGTCTGGCGATCGCCAAGATGGAGGCGGGTGGTTCGGTGGCATCGGCATGGATCCGGGTCGAGGAGGCTGCAGCGGCTTCCGGGCGAGGGAAAAACAAGGGCGACGGGGAGGCAGCGTCTTGGGCTCCTAGTGGCCAAGCGGTTATGGATCTTCGAGGCAGCCATGGAGGTCTCCTGATACAGAGAAAAGAGAGATACGGGGTGAGGGAAGAACCAGAGACCTGAGCGGCGGGGAGAGGAAATAGAGATGGAGAGACAGGGGCTCGGCCTGGTGCTCGCTGGAGATCGAGGAAACGGGGACGAGCTGCTCTTGATCCCCTCGGGATCGAGCAGAGGAGGTGGCCTCGGGCATGAGCAGGGGATCGAGCGAGGACACGTTGACTTGCTGCCGAAAAACGAGGAGAAATGGGAGGCGGCGGTGGATCCGAGACGGAGGCTGGTGGTTTGGATCGGGAGGGATCCCGAGAAAGAGTGGGGCGGCGGCGCGAGGGACAAGGCCCCTAGATTTTAGGGTTAGGTTGAATCGGTAGGTGGTGGTCTTATATAAAACAAGTAGATTTGTGATTGGTGCATTTGATCCCTTCGATTTTAATCGTACGGACCCGGATAAAAGGTTAGGGAGCCCAAATAAGAAAACGAAGACGTTTTGTAGACGTTTGGAGATGTTCCGGACACAACGGTGACGACTGCCCAGGTCGGGTCTGGGACAGCTTTCAGACGCGCGCGCGAGGAGGGACGCGGTGTGACGAGAGAGGTTAGGTTGGACCTGGCTGTAGGTAGTGGGCTGTGTAGACGGTCTCGAGCTGAGAGAAGAGAAGGGAGGGAGGCCCGACGACTGTTTCCGGAGACCGAAAACGTCCGACGTGTGTCCGGCTATAATGTCGCTATAGTTTAACGGTTGGGCTATCAAACGAACTCCGAATGCGATGAAACTTGACAGACGGTCTATCTACACTAATATAAGTCCGCACGCCAACTTTAAACCCATTCCGAGAACATTATCCGGCCACTTATAAAATACTATTTCGGACATGCCGCGGGCGCGTGCAAGTGTGACTGGGCTCAGAGCGGACAACGGACGGAACTGGGGACCCGGACGGATGCAAGTTTTTTTTTAAACATGATGATGCAATGCACATGATGACATGATAAAATGCAACACGCAAGCGAATGACATGGCAACGGCAGCGAATAACTCGAAGACACCTGGCGCGTCGGTCTCGGGGCGTTACAAAACAGTTCGGACCGCACTGAAATATGCAAAATTTTGTATAATTTTTTAACCGTGGCCACAATATGGGCTGTAATGCTAAGAAAAAGAATATGGGCTCCAAAAAACCCTTAATAATTAGCAAATGGGATGTAAATTATTAGAAATAATGGCAGATGGGTTGTATGCTGTTTTTCACAGATTTGAGGCTTTCCTAAAAAAAGGTTGACGCACAAGGAGTGACTGTTGGATGGCCATCCAACGGCCGTCGTGCTTCTTCAATCTCTGCTCTTCCTGCTCCAGCCGCTCAAACAAGCGCCGACGGGACTGCCTGCTCCCTCCTCCCCGTGGCCGGCTCTGCTGCCGTGCATGCCTCACCGCCCCACCGTACTCCCATCGCTGGCCTAGCCATCCCTCTACTCACCCACACCTACTGTTATTCTCCGGCGACGGCAGACAAACCAGTAAACCCTCGTACAGTCATACTCCCCTCCGCGTGGGAAACAACTGCCGAGTCTTCCCTGCCTCCGTGTCGTTCCCTTCCTAGGCCTCGCCGTCGTCCACCGCCCTGGTGCTCTTGGTGCGGCCTGGTCAACGTGGTCAACGGCCGACATGTATCCGAAGTGGACTGTACGTGGAGAGGCCGACAGCTGGGTCCACGGCCGCACGCAAGGAAATGCCTCCTTATTACGCGCAAAATAATGATTCCTCCACCTGACATCAGGGACCCACCAAAAGGGCCTCTGCATTTCGCGAAAAAAACGTTACCGCCGCTGGCAGCTCGGACCCACCAGCTATATCTTCGCACACAAGGAAGTGCCTCCTTATTACGCACAAAAAAAATGAATACTCCCCCTGTTAGCTGGGACCCAGTATAGTGGCAGGCTGACTTGTGGGCCTACTAAGTTGACGGGGATGGAGGGCTTTGTCAACTTAGTCAATATGCACGATTCTAGCTCCAGTGACCATATGATGTCCATCCAACGGCCGTAGTGCTTCTTCAACCTCTGGTCATCTTGCTCCAGCCGCCCAAACCAGCGCGGGTCGTGCCTCGTGCTCCTGCCTCCCGTGGCCGGCTACGATGCGGCGGAGACCTCACCACCCCTACTACTCCCACCGCTGGCCAGACCATCCCTCTACTCACCCACACCCCCTGTTATTCTGCGGCGATGGCAACCTCACACCGCAGCGAACCAGTGAACCCTCGTACTCCTCTACGCGTGGGCATCCACTGCCGCGTCTTCCCCGGCTCCGCGTCATCCCCTTCCTAGGCCTCGCCGTCGTCCACCGCCCTGGTGCTCTTGGCGTGGCATGGTCAACGTGGTCAAGGAACGACTTCCATCGGACGTGGACTGTACGTGGAGAGGCTGACAGCTGGGTCCATGTCTGCAGCAAGGAAGTGCCTCCTTATTACGTGCAAAATAATTATTCCTCCACATGATAGCGGGAACCACCGGACGGGCCACCGTATTTCACGAAAAAACGTTTCCCCCTGACAGCTGGGACCCACCAGCTACATCTTCGCACGCAAGGAAGTGCCTGACAGTCGGGACCCACCTGGTCGAAGCGTACGTAGCGTTGTCATTTTGGTCGCGAATGTGTACGTACATATATACTGATGGATGTAGAGGCGTGCACGTGTCGTAGTAGAGGCACGCATGTAGCATGTACATGTATGTACAGCGGCCAGGGTGCAAGAAAATACGACCACGTATGTGTACATACGGGCAGGGTATCGAACACCTACTAGCGCATACGTACGGCCAGGGCTCGTGTACATGGCTGGGTCGAAACGGATAAACAGCGTCTTCGTCGTGTTCATGGGGAGGAAAAAAATGCGTCGTGTTCATGGGGAGGCAACGAAATTCTTCGTGTTCATCGGGAGGCAACGGAACGCGTGGGAGCCAACCAGCTGGGTCAGAACGGAATGCGTGGTCGTGTTCATCGGGAGGGCTTGGATGGAACAGGCGATGGAAACGAGGCTTGGCGTACTGCAAAATGGAGGAAACGGACCTCCTACGTTCGGAACGGGATCCTGTTGATCGGGAGGGGTGTGGCGTACCGCCAAACGGAGGAAACGGACCTCCTACGGTCGAAACGGGGGTCCTGTTGATCGGGAGGGGTGTGGGTACTGTAAAACGGACGAAACGGACCTCCTACGGTCGAAACGGGGGTCCTGTTGATCGGGAAGGGGTGTGGCATACCGCAAAACAGACGAAACAGACCTCCTACGGTCGAAACGGGGGT
>NC_041390.1:229172749-229179768 GCF_002162155.2 Triticum dicoccoides
CAGTCGATCGGCTTCAGTTAGCAGTAGTAGCAAAGGAATTGCTCGATCGGGTTCAGTTAACAACCATCAATCGATCGCTCGGGTTCAGTAACGCGTAGCCTGCAGTGCAATCGCTCGGGTTCAGTTAGAGCCCAACGCCTCGCTCGGGTTCAGTTAGAGCCAACGCCTCACACACACGCGCGTACGTGTACGAGAGAAACGCGCATCGCTCCGCCCTCGACCTCCCACCGTAACCGGGAACTCCACGAAATTTTCCTCCTCGCTTCTACCACGGTTTTTTCCGTCATGGATGGCCCAAAGAATGTCATGCAGCTGCGTCTCCGACCCGCCCAGGACGAAAAGCCCATTTTCTGTCATGATTTTTTGTCATAGAAGTAGGATCCCACCACATCTATGATGATACCGGGTTTTGTCACAATTATCGTCATAGAAGTGTCATATGTATGACAGAAAAAAATTTCGTTCGGCCCAAAATGTCACGGATGTGTCTGTTTTTTGTAGTGACTTCTACCAACCGACTCTTCATCGAGCAAGACGACGACATGTGTTCCTATGTCACAAAGAGCCACCTCTTTGGTGCACAACGTGCTTTGCATCAAGAGCAACAAGCAATGAGTGAATGCATCGACAACCTCGCCACCGACTTGCGACTCTCCGAGCAACGTACAAGAGACTATTTTGACAACAAGCTCGACGACCACAAGAAAGAGAATGATGCAAGAATGGACGAGATTCGTTCTTTGTTGCTCAACCACTCTTCTTCCACTTCGTCCTCCTCAAGACGGAGCCGCTCAAGTCGACACTCGGACTACACCATCTCTGGCTCAAGTACCCCGACATCGAATACTCTTCGACGTGCCACGCACCAAGATCGTCAAGCAAACCGCAACCCTCTACACGACAAAGACTCTCAAGAGAAACGACACCGTCAAACCCAAGCTAATTTTGCGCAAGCACAAGAACGGCAACGCCAACGCTAACAAGAAGAGGAAGAGAGAGTGCGACTACACCAAGATGCACAAGATGCCAAGGCACAATGTCAAGAACAAAAATTGTGAGAATCTCAAGCACTTGAGGCGCAACATGCCCTCCGAGATTCGAGTCAAGCGGTAGCCACGCGCAACCGGCAAGCTCGTGAGCAACAAGAAGCGCTTCGCAAAGAATTTCAAGAGAGGAACTATCAAGCTTGAGTGCATCGTCAAGTTCCACGCCATCCCCGCCAAGAACCACAAGTTCATCAAGAGCAAGAAGACAATGAAAATCCTCCATGACAAGAGCAAGTTGAGGGAGATGATCATCCTCATCAGGGACGTCATCATCCTAGACCCCAACACAATGAAGAGCAACGCTACAACAAGCTAATGTTCACCATGCCCAAGTTCAATGGAAGCAATGATCTCGAAGAGTACCTTTCATGGGCATTGAAGGTTGACAAAATCTTCCGCTTGCACAACTATGAGGAAGACAAGAAGATCGCGATGGCAACCCTTGAGTTCCAAGACTATGTCATCATTTGGTGGGAACAAGTCATTGAGCGTCGTGAGGCAAGAGGTGAACCACCCATCACTACTTGGGTGCAAATGAAGGATGTCATGAGAGCACGCTTCGTGCCAACATATTACAACCGCGACCTCTTCAAGAAACTCGAACTGCTCAAGCAAGGAACCAAGAGCGTTGAAGAATACTCCTAGGAAATGGAGACTACATGATACGAGCTAATGTCACAGAAGATGATGAGAAAACTATGGCACGTTTCTTGAATGGACTCAATCATCCTATCAAGAAGATCGCCGACTTCCAACCATACTCGAACCTCATCGAGCTAGTGCATCAAGCTACCAAGGCGGAACGTCAAGTGCAAGATGACTTCAAGTATGCCAAGTTCTCATCCAAGTCCTATGGCTTCTCCAACACTCAAGCTTCAACAACTCCAACATCTTCTACCTCAAACAAGCTTTCTACAAGCAACGTCGACAAGTCGAGTTACAAGAAAACTTCGACAACCTCAAGACATCCTCCTACTACAAGCAACTTCAAGCGAGAGCTTCATAATCATCTACCCCAACCGATGAGACCATCAAGACAAGTTCCTTCAAATGCTTTACATGCGGCGGCCGAGGCCACAAGTCTTGCGAGTGTACAAAAAACGCACCATGATCCTCAACGACGATGGTACCTATGACTCCATGAGCGAAGGAGAAATGGAAGCCCTTGAGCAAGTGGCCATGCAGCGGCAAGTGAACGAAGATGGAGAGAATCAAGTGTTTTGTGACGAAGATTTGAGCCCCGCTCTCGTTGTCTCCAAGGTCTTGACTCTTCAACATCAACAAGAAGAAGACCAAAGATGCCATATCTTTCATACCAAGGCCGACATCAATAGAAGGTTCGTCAAGGTCATCATCCATGGAGGGAGTTCCCATAACTTAGAAAGTGAAGAACTTTGCTCCAAGCTCCAATTGGTCAAGATGAAGCACCCACATCCCTATAAAGTTCAATGGCTTAGCGACTCCGGCACCATCCAAGTTGAACATACAGTGCAAGTCTCCTTCAAAATCGGACTTACAAAGACACTTTGGAGTGTAATGTCGTTCCAATGACCGTTTGCCACCTTCTTCTTGGATGACCATGGCAATTTGGTCGAGGTGTCATCCACAATGGCTGTACGAATCACTATATCTTCAAGATGGAAGGAAACGAGTACGTACTTCGACCTATGTCTCTAAGCCAAGTGATTGCCGACAAGCAAGCCACGCATCGTGGAGAGAATAGTTAGAGAGCGAACCACCAAAAAGAGAGTGAGCGCCACAAGCCCAAATCGAGTGCCTCCACGATGAGCAACAAGAAGAACTTAGTCCTATTTGCCACCAAAAGTGAGATAAGAGAAGTGTGTGAGAACCCATCAAGTGTCATGCACTATGTCCTTTTGTGCAAGGAATAGGCACCAAAAGCTAACATCTCTCACAATCTACCTTTAGTGTTATCTTCTCTATTGCAGGAATTCCAAGATGTTTTCCTCGACGAGCTACCTCCAGGTCTACCTCCACTACGAGGCATCGAGCACCAAATTGACCTCATCCCCGGAGCACCCCTTCCTAACAAGGCTCCCTACCGCGTCAACCCCGAGGAAACTAAGGAGATCCAAAGGCAAGTACAACAACTCATCAACAATGGCCATGTCCGAGAAAGTTTGAGCCCTTGTGCCATCCCGGTAATCCTTGTTCCCAAGAAAGATGGTACATTTCGCATGTGTTTCGATTGTCGTCCTATCAATGCTATTACCGTGCGTTGTAATTACCCCATACCACGCCTAGATGATATGCTTGATGAGCTTAGCGGAGCCACAATTTTCTCTAAGATTGATCTTAAGAGTCGCTACTATCAAATACGCATCCAAGAAGGTGATGATTGGAAAACCACATTTAAGACCAAATTTGGCTTATATGAATGGATTTTTATGCCAATGGGTTTATCAGAAGCACCTGGTACTTCCATGAGACTCACACATTTTGTTTTTTGACCTTATATTGGTGTATTTGTTGTGGTCTACTTTGATGATATTCTTGTGTTTAGAAAATCTCTCAAAGATCATGTCACCCACCTTAGGACCATGCTACAAACTCTTAGAAAAGAGCATATTTTTGCTAATATGGACAAATGCCTTTTCGGTGTTGACAAGCTTGTTTTCTTGGGTTTTGTTATGTCTTCTAAGGGTGTTCATGTTGATGAATCTAAGATCAATGCTACTAAAACTTGGCCACAACCAACCAACTTGCAACAAGTGCATAGTTTTCTTGGTCTAGCCAGTTTCTACCGTAGATTTGTGAAGGATTTTAACACCATTGCTTCACCTTTACATGCTTTGAGTAAGAAGAATGCACCCTTTGTTTGGGGACCATCCCAAGATACCACATTCAATGAGCTTAATAATTTGCTTACTCATGCTCCCGTTCTTGCATTACCCAACTTTGACAAACCTTTTGAAATTCATTGCGATGCTAGTGGTAATGGCATAGGAGGTGTGTTAACGCAAGAGAAGCGCCCCATAGCTTACTTTAGTGAGAAACTTTCCGGAGCGCAACTCAATTATCCCATGTATGACAAATAGCTATATGCTTTAGTGCGAGTTTTGCATGAATGGGAACATTATCTTCACCCTCATGAATTAATCATTCATACCGATCATGAAACGCTTAAATACCTTAAGGGTCAAACTAAGTTGAACAAGCGTCATGCTAAATGGAGCGAATTCATTGAGTCATTTCCTTATGTCATCAAGTATATTAAAGGTAAGTAAAATGTTGTGGAGGATGCGCTTTCCCGCATATGCATGCTTGTCACCGAACTTGAATTGAATGTCATTCGCTTTGAGCACATCAAAGACTTATATGCGCATGATCCTACTTTTGCTATTCCTTATGCCAAATGTTTGACGCATACATCTTGGGAAGGCTATTACATCAAAGATGGTTATCTTATTAGAGCTAACAAACTATGCATCCCCGAGTCTTCTCTTCGTTTGTTGCTTTTGCAAGAATCTCATGGAGGAGGACTAATGGGACACTTTGGACGCGACAAGACATTTGCTACGCTCTCCAAGAACTTTTATTGGCCCAAGATGTTCCGCGACATCAACCGCTTCACCAACTAATGTTCACCCCTTCCAATTCCATGGTCTATATACACCCTTCCAATTCCATATAAGCCATGGGAAGATATTAGCATGGATTTTGTGCTTGGTTTGCCTAGAACTAGAAATGGAAAGGATTCTGTGTTTGTTGTTGTGGACCGATTCTAAAAAATGGCTCATTTTATACCATGCAACAGGATAGACGATGCTTCACATGTTGCCAATCTCTTTTGTAGGGAAATATTACGCCTACATGGAGTGCCAAAGACAATTGTCTCGGACCACGATGTTAAGTTCTTGAGTTACTTTTGGAAGACCCTATGCGCCAAGCTTGGAATCAAGCTTCTCTTTTCCACGGCATACCATCCACAAACCGACGGCCAAACGGAGGTGACGAACCGCACACTCTCCATTCTACTACACGCGTTGATCAAGAGGAACATCAAGGAGTGGGAAGAGTGCCTACCAATCACTGAGTACGCCTACAACTGCGCAAGACATTCGACTACCGGCAAGTCCCCCTTCGAGGTCGTCTACAGATTCAACTCGTTGTCCCCATTGGACATTCTTCCTCTACCACTACAAGAGCGCATTAATATGGACGCGAGTGCCCGAGTGAACTATCTCAAGAAGATACATGAAGACACAAGGCACACCATTGAGTGCCAAGTACAACAACTCGCGACCAAACTCAACATCAACAAGCACCCCATGGTATTCAACATTGGAGATCTTGTGTGGCTACACCTTCGCAAGGACCACTTCCCGAATGAACACATGTCCAAACTTCTCCCACGAGCAGATGGACCCTTCGAGGTGCTTGCACACTACAACAACAATGCTTACAAGATCGACCTACCGCGTGACAAGTACAACATGAGCAACGTCTTGAACGTCAAGGATCTCTCACCCTACCATGGTGATGAAGATTTAGATTCGAGGTCGGATCTTTCCCAAGGGAGGGGAGATGATGCGGAGCATCCCAAGGTCATCCCCATGGACCTACCTACGTCTCCTAAGATACCACTTGGACCAATGATAATAGCACGAGCAAAGGCTATTGAGGATAAGGTGAACTCGCTCCTCTCCGAAATACCACTTTCTATACATGAGACATGGCTACTACCTCAAGCGGAAACACTATGTGTGATCAGGTACTTGGAGGAGAGCCACGGAGCTGCTACACCCAATGGACTTGACGGCGAGAACACCAAGTGCCAAGGTCAAGAAGAAGGGCTGCCAATGAAGCTACAACCACCGGACGACCGGTCGGGACCGGACGTCCGACACCTGAATCCCCAGCCGAGCTACAGCGAGCGGACGTCCGATCAGGACTGAACGAGCAGCGACACCGCACCCCGAGCCAAACCAGCGGATGTCCGACGCCACCGGACGACCGGCCACCTCCGGATATCCGGTGCCTCCTCAACCGAGCCAGAATGAGCGGAAGCCCGGTGACTACCGAACGTCCGGACGCCCCTGACCCACCGGACGACCGTAACACACCGGACGTCCGGTACCTGTCTGTGCACAGATTCGGGCCTGAAGCCCATATACCCCTTTATTTTGCCCCCATTTGCACTAAGACTATAAATAGACCCTCTCCTCCTCCTAGTTAGGGTTAGCGTTGTGTTAGCTCATTTGTGATACAGAGCTTCGCTCATCCATCCAGATCTACTCCATCGTGAGGGACCGACACCTCTCGGAGAAGATCCACTTGGATTCAAGACCTCCTCGTGGAGAAGACCATCAAGACCTCCTTTGGAGAAGAACCGGTTACCCCTTGTATCGTCCCATGTTGGATTTGGACCGTGTGATCTCTATGTGTACTTGGATCTAGCATATGTGTGATCGTTCTTGTTGGTTTGAGTGATTCTCCCATGTTTTCCCTCGTGTTCTTCGTGTTCCTTGTTGGGATCCGCTCCTTCTGTGAAAGATCGGCCATCTAGGGTTCCACCCTACATTAGCAAGGCTGTTTTTGTGGTACCTGTGCCGACAACCAGCAGGGCATGGAATGGCTCTATCATGACAGCATGGATGAGCAGCACGGCCACGAGCACTTGCTGTTGTGGCGGTACGTTAGTCGTGCTGCACGAATTTGTGGGACTTGCAATTTGTGAAACTTGTACTCCCTATGTTTTTGTATACAAGGCCACTATCTCAGTTTTCAAATACCAAGAAGACAAAGCCAACTAGTAAATAGCACGTTTAATTGTGTGGAAAACCTCTCGTGTTTCGGGCTAATTAAACATGTTTCATGTGGTGCCTCTTTCTCTATGGTTGCATGCAACATTTGTATTAACTAGATAACCCGTTCACTATAAAACTTGTGCTATTTCGTGACAAAAACCCTGGTGACAGAACACGAAACATCGCCTAAGATCATTGTCTG
>NC_041390.1:229180194-229196458 GCF_002162155.2 Triticum dicoccoides
ACTTAGGTGATGTTCTGGCCTTATTTTTGGCAATGCGTTGACCGTCATTAGGCATGTGCATATTCTTCGATGACTCTCAGTGTCATAGAAAATAATTATTTGAGATCTCAGTTGCTTATAGTATAAAAATTTCCTGTGAGGGGCCAAATAACAAAATATATACTAGTGATTACACTTATCATCTCCCTTGTGTAGGGCCACTTCACAGCAACAGAAATAACACATTAGCAGAATAAACAATTAAGCCACTGATTCGACCAAGCAACTGATGCCAACGTCGTGGTGACCGCCCGACTAGCATGCCGATGATGTGATGACCGCTTGAACTAGATGCAATGGTAGTGCTTGTCACGATTTAGATTGAAACTAGACTAGGCATGATAGGATTCAATGGAAAAATTCATAAAACATAAAGATAATACTTAATACCATTACAAAATAAACAAAAGTTCATACATAATTAACATGCATAATTCTAGAACCTAACAGAACTACTTGAAGTTATTCATCGCCGTTACTGCCATCCTTCTTGTCGTCGTCGTCCTCCTCCTTGCCGTTGTCTGATACATCTTCAATGTAATTTTTTATTGTTAAATATTGTTATATTATCACCTTTGTATCTTTGTATATCATTTTATATTATTTTTTTGGACTAACTTATTAATTTAGTGCCCAGAGTTTGTTCCTGTTTTTTCTTGTTTTTTTATTTCGTAGAAAAATCCATATCTACGAACCAAATACGATGCCAATTTTTGATGATTTTTTTGGACAACAGAGAACCCTAGAAGCTTTGGGAGAGATCGATGGGACCCATGAGGTAGCCACATGGACACGTGACGCTGCTTGGGGGACTGGTCGCGCCACCTGGCCATGTGGGGCCCCTAATACTCCATTTGACCTAATTCTTTCGTCTATAAATCCTATAATTCTTGAAACCCTAAGAAGCGAACCCAAAAAAAATTATCGCCGCCGCAAGCCTCTGTTCTGAAGCGATTCCATCTGAAGACCTGTTCCGGTGCTCTGCCATACGGGGAAGCCACCACGGGAGGCTTTTTCATCAACCTTGCTGCCTCCATGATGATTTGTGAATAGTTTCTTTAGGACCTATAGGTCCATAGTAGTAGCTAGATGGCTTATTTTCTATCTCTTTTTGATCTAATAAAACGATCTCCTCTAAGATCAATCTAATGTAATTCTTGTGGTGTGTTTGTTGGGATCTGATGATTTGCGGACTTGTTCGTTGAATATAAGTAATCTTTTGAAGTTTCTTCATTGTATGATTGAGTAGCTATGTATGCTTTCTGAATCATTTGTCTTCTCTGGTCAAGATAGATGGGTAATTCTTTAGAGGGAGTGGTGCATATTAGTGGGTTCAACCTCACGGTGATCTACATCCGAGTGATAGAATGGGGAGAAGGCACATAATGTGTTGCTGCTACCAAGGATAAAACGACTGAGGTTGATCTTATTGCTACATTTTTCTGTCTACATCTTGTCATCTTGCTTATTGCATTACTCAGTTTTTCATTAAACTTATACGTTGAGATGCATGCTGGATAGCGGTTTTGGGGTGCAGTGATAGTAGTAGACACAGTTCAATTACGATCTAGTTGTCACCAACGTGATGCCTATACAAGATTATGCCATGAATTATCATAGTTATGAATTCTACGTATATGTCAATTGCCTAATAGTAATTTGTTTACCATACCACTACCTCCTTTCAGGAGAGATGCCACTAGTGAACCTGTGCCCCCCAGGTCCATTCTCTATTAATACTTGATTTGCTCAATTTGCTCTTTTATTTACTTCTACTATTTTCTGTTTTGCGATATCACTATCTATTAATATTTTCTTTTAACCCTGCAACAATAGCAAGACGAGGGGATTGCAACCCGCTTGCCAAGTTGGGTGCAAGCATTTATTTTGTTTGTGTTCAGGTGTTGTTTATCTTTTTAGCTTGTAGACTCCTACTGGTTCGATACTGGTTCGATTAAACCTTGGTTCCTAACTGAGGGAAATAATTTCTACTGCTATGCTACATCACCCTTCCTCTTCGGGACATCAAACAACTCCTATGGGAGTAGCAGAAGAATTCCTAGTTCGTTGCCGGGGAGTTTGCTTCTATCAAATCAGGTGCCTTCGCACAAACCCTTTTATTTTCTTTCCTAGTTGCCATTTTCTTTTTATTTGTCTTTTCTTTGCTTGCCAAAACTTTATAAAGTACCAGAAAAAAATCTTGTGTTGTTACTTTTCTTTGTTGCTACCATGGCTAGCACTTCACTTATTGTTTCCACTTCCATGCTTGAAGCACACAATTTTAAACAAAGTGGCGGAGAGAGTTTGAAAGATGCTTCATATAGGATTTTCGAATTTTTTATTGTTTTTATGAATGACAATATTGTACAGTGGCCTTTTACACGTTTTTATGGTCATAGAAGTTGGAGTGACCATAATTTGTCTTGGAATGATATTCGAAAGTTGCAAAATAAGGGCAACATCCTTGGGTGGTCTTGGGAGACTTAAATGAATTTTAATTTCTTCGGAAAAAGAGTGTGGTAGCATGAGACCTAATGCAATGATGAAGGATTTCCGTGAGTGCCTCATGGAATGTGCTTTCGATGATTAGAGTTATAATGGTGATCCATTTACTTTGAGAAGAGGTGAAATTATAGAACATGTTGATCGGGCAGTTTGCAATGTGGGGTGGGCATATAAATTTCCCCTGGCGGCGGTTATTAAAGAAGAACACATACATACTGACAATTGTCCATTGGTTCTGGACTTGGACTATTTTGATGGCAATATGTTCAGTTGTCCAGAATGGCGTATGAAACAATTTGAAGCTAGGTGGCTCAAGGAAGAAACGGTTGTTAAAATTGCTAAGGTGTCGTGGGAAAAGGCTGAGATGGTAGGTATTGGTTTGTCGTTTGTAGACCGTACATGAGCTATGCATGCCTACCTGCATTGTTGGGATCGCCAAAATCTAAAGGGACCTAAGCAGAGAAATAAAAAAGAGTTAGAGAAACTAAGATTGGCCCTTTGAATGCCAAATCCCATTGTCAGCAACAGGAAATTATTATGTTCATTGAGAATCTTCTAGATGAAGAGGAAATATTGTGGTTACAAAGAGGCTAAGCAAATTAGTTGATGCACGAGGACAATAATACTTCTTTTTTCCATAACACGGCCAGTGCGAGGAAGAAAGAAACAACATTTAGAAACTTCTTGATGACTCTGGGTTTCGAGGCAAGATAAGGAACTGAAAGAACACATCACAGAGTATTTTTCTAAGCTCTTCACATTGGAAATTCTGCACCTAAACTGCGATGTTTTATACCTTATCCGGAGGAGAGTGTCTAGTGAAATGAATAACACCCTTATTGCTCCTTATACTGCTAATGATGTTTGTAAGGCATTGTTTGATATTGGGGATTTAAAGTCCCCAAGACTAGAAGGGCTCCATGCCATCTTCTTGCTCCGTATACTTCTAAAGTAGACTGAGTTGGGGATTGAGGAATGGCGCGTAGAAAAGGAACAAAGTGCTCTATTTTTGCGCGAGGAAGAAGATGAAGGAAGCGGCTGCTAGATTGGTAGAGGAAGGGGGTAAATGAGCAGTGCCTCTCACGGTTTCCTTTTTGTGGGGAAGGTGCGGATGCTGGCCCTTTTCCGTCCTACGTGGCTGCGCTTTTTAGGTGCACTACCCCTGGCAGCCGTTTCGTTCCACCTCGCCCATGTTCTGTATTTAATGTGCGTCTCGGGGCGTGGTAAAAGAGAAGATTACAACAATTATTCTCTACCACACATCCCTATGCACTGTTTGGGCCTAGTCCAACGATGCCTCGCATGCATGTACGGCCCATGCCCGGGAGCTCCTGTCAGTGTACTAAAATAGGGGTCATTTAGTACCCCTAGACTTGTGCACATGTAGTTGCAGCCCTCCGGACAGCAAGGGCTAGCCAGAGGATAACTCAACCATCTCTCAATACTTGGGCACCAAGACCGTGAAGAAGACCTTCAGGAAGTTCATCGAAAAGTACTAAGTTAGTACTGAAGATCAAGACTTCAGTTGCCGATAAGCCTCATCCCGGCAAACCAAGGCCTAACAAGCCAAGGCCTGACAAGATCCTTGCTGGGAAGCTCTCCCTCTCACCCTTCGGCCACTCCACCTCATCGACCAGCTGATGGCTTGTCAAGATTAGGTGTCGAGCGGCCAAGCGGCCTGAGGGGAGTCAACAGGACTGATGCAGCTTGAACTACGTCGATATTTCCCCAAAGAGGAAGGGATGATGCAGCATAGCTATGGTAGGTATTCCCCTTAGTGATGAGATCAAGGTTATAGAACCAGTAGGAGAACCACGCAACACTACGTGAACGACACTTGCACACAAAGAACAAATACTTGCAACCCGATGTAGAAGAGGGGTTGTCAATCCCTCCCGGATAAAAGATAGGTAAAATTGTAGTAGATTGGATAAATAGATCTCGTGGGAACGTGAGATAAAATAAATAACAATAAATTGCAGCAAGGTATTTTTGGGTTTTTGGATTAATAGATCTGAAAATAAAAGCGAATAAAAATAGATCTCAAAGGAAAATATGATAAAGAAGAGACCCGGGGGCCTTAGATTTCACTAGTGGCTTCTCTCGAGAAAAATAGCATATGGTGGGTAAACAAATTACTGTTGGGCAATTGATAGAACTTCAAATAATTATGATGATATCCAGGCAGTAATCATGATATAGGCATCGCGTCTAAGGTTAGTGGACCGACTCCTGCCTGCATCTACGACTACTACGCGTCGACCTCGCCCCTTCCCCACGCCACCGCCCTCCCCTACCCTCTTTAAAAGGCCACCCCGGGACCCCTGGGTCCCGTTTTCGCCGCCGCCGCTGCCCATTGCCAGATCCGCCGCCGCCGCTGTTCTGCGCCACCGCCTCACTGCGCCTCCACCCCGCGCGCCACTGCCACCACCTCGCCGCCCTCGCTCCCCTTGCTGCCATCGCCCCGCGCTGCCCTCGCCCTCGTCGCGAAGCCGCACCGCGCCGGAGCTCGCCGTCGCCGCTGCCCCGTCTCGCCGGAGTTGACCGCCGACGCCGGTCCCATCCGCCCAAACCACGAACCGCTGTAAACCGGTAATAAAACCGCCCTGTTCGCCGGTTTTTTTAGGGTTCGGTTTTCATTTAAGAAAAATGGTTTAGTTTTTTTTAATTAGATCTATTTAGAGAACGTTCTCTGTTTAAGAACTAGTTAGCGAACGTTCACTTTTTAGCTTTTTCTTTTTCTGTTATTTTCGGCCAGGGACCTATTCGTGATAAATTTCTTCACAGTTTAGCCCCTATACTTCAAACCCTCATAACTTTTTACTCGTTAGTCCAAATCCAACGAAACCAACACCCACTTCTTTGTTATGATCTCCTCTATCCAGAAATCCAACTCAAACATGTTTTTGAAAAGTTTAAAATTTAAATTAGATCAGATTTGAATTCAAACTTCGTTTGATCATAACTTGAGTTTCGTAGCTCCGTTTGAGTTGATTCTTTTTGCAAATCGAAGCTCTTGACCTAAACTTTCTGATAAGGCCAAATTCATATAATTTTGGTAGTGTTAGAAATTGTTTTATGTTGCAAGAGTTATTTGCTTGGTTTTGATGTTTTCCGAATCGTCTTCTTCGTTCTTTCTAATCTTTTGAGTGATTGCTTATGTGTGGTTACTATTGCTTGCTTACGATAGATTGACCGGAGTGTGACGATTAGAGCTATCAAGATTTTGAGTGCGAATCGTCTTCATCAACATTGCAGGCAAGTTCACACTTTGATCACACCTTTTCTACTACCCAGTTTTATTGCATTACATCAATCCTCACACATTGCATAATTAGGATCTAATTAAATTGGGGGTATTGGGAAGTAGTTGATGAGGTAGGAACCTATTGCCCTGCATTCAAACCTTGGGAGTTACTTTTACGTTATGCTTACATGGCAATGCTATGCTCGTAGACGTGGATTGGGTTTTGAGAGTATCCATGACAGATGTGAGATTGTTAATTAATGGTTTACTTAAGGTGGCAACTTAAACACACATCTGGGTGGATTGAGGCACCTGGTTATTCTAGGATTGCTTGTCCAGGCACCTGGGTAATCCAGGACTTGCCTGTTTTCTTTTGGACCGCCACCCAGGCTCAAAGGGATCATGAGATTTTTCAAACTACAAACTTCCGTGTGCAGCCACAAGCCATTATGGGCTCTGGCATAGTTGATTAAGTCGTGCGAACTCTTACAGGGTAGACTAGAGGATGTAGGGGAAAGTAGGTGTACTGTTCTATCCATCGTAAGGTGCTAGCGCTTCTGAAAGACTGTGTCTCGGTCATCCATTTCTCAAACACCATGTAGTGCGAGAAATCCAACGGAGGCGATCGAGTCTTGTGGGGAAAAGTGCGCAAACCTCTGCAGAGTGTATAAACTAATCATGATTAGCCGTGTCCCCGGTTATGGACATCTTGAGTATCTAGTTCTTGGATTATCCTATTGATCTCATCACGTTACTTTAAATGATTATTGTTGGGTTTTAATGATGATGCTTAATTGGGATTGAGAATGCTATCAACCATTCTCAATGTTTAACAACCACCATGATAGTTAAATAAATTTATTCCTTTGCAGTAGGGAAAAATTGGCTTTTCGCAAAAACCTTATAACCATAGAGCTTTTCCACCAGCCAAATATGCATGTAGTGATAGCCTTTATTCATCATTCTCTATGGTGTGAATTTGCCAGTACATTCAATGTACTTACCCTCTGTGGCTGCAACGTCTCATGTTGCAAGATTATCTTACGACGACTAAGTGATACGTTAGGGTTACGATTCTACACTCAACTTTGCCGTTGGTGTTGATGGGAATCCACAACCTTGTTGCTTCCTCTATTTTGGATTTGAGGTAATAGTATTTACGTTACTTTTACATGTGATTTACCTCTGCTATAAATCCTCAAGTACTGTGTGTGTCAGCATACCGATCCAGGGATGGCACTTAAGCGCAGAGACTTGATCCATTCAGGTCAGTTCGCTACATCATAGGCGGTTCCCAAACAGAAAATAAAGTTTATTCCTTTTTCCACCATACTTTCACATTCCACGGCTAACAGAATCCACGGGTGCCGTCCATACCAACACTTTCCAAGGAATTTATTATTTGACAACATAAAGTAAATTCATTTCTCATTTCGGGACTGGGCATCCCTAATACCTTTTCCGTACTCCCGTGCAATGACAAGTGAATAAACAATCATCTTGAGAATAACACATCTAGCTTGGAAAAATATCGGCCACCCCCTACCGTTTCATGAGCGGTACGAGCACACATAAAGGAAATTTATTTTCAAAATTAGAGATGGCACATACAAATTTTCTTGGAACGCCAAAATAATACCGCATATAGGTAGGTATAGTGGACTCATATGGAAAAACTGGTTTAAGGATTTTGGATGCACAAGTAGTGATCATACTTAGTGCAAGTGAAGGCCAGCAAAAGATTGAGAAGCATCCAACCAAGAAACGAAAAATCTCATAAGCAAGCATGAAGCATAACAAACACTGAATAATGCACCATAAGTAGGATATAATTTCATTGCATAACTATTGATTTTCGTGCTTGCATAGGGAATCACAAACCTTAACATCAATATTCTTACTAAAGCATAATTACTCATCAACATGACTCACATATTATATCATCATATCGCAAAACTATTATAAGGAATCAAGTTTATTTTGTCCAATGATCTTCATGAAAGTTTTTATTATATCCCTCTTGAATATCTATCACTTTGGGACTAGTTTCATATGTTGCTTTTGATAGCTCAAACAAATCTAAGTGAAGAGCATGCGAATAAAACTTTTCTTCTCTCAAAATAATTTAAGTGAGGCATGAGAGAATTTGTTAAAAATTTACTAACTCTCAAATAAATCTAAGTGAAGCATGAGAGCATTTCTTTAAAAATACTAAAGCACACAATGCTCAAAAATATATAAGTGAAGCACTAGAGCAATGCCATATCTCAAAAATATTTAAGTGAAGCATAGAGAGCAATTCTAACAAATCATAGCATAATTTTGGCTCTCTCAAATAGGTGTGTCCAGCAAGGATAGATGACTTAAAATAAAAAGAAAAACAAGCAAAGACTCATATCATACAAGATGCTCCAAGCAAAACTCATGATATGTGATGAATAAAAATATAGCTCCAAGTAAAATACCGATGGTTGTTAGAAGAAAGAGGGGATGCCACTCGGGCATCCCTAAGCTTAGTTGCTTTCTTCTCTTTTAGATAACATCTTGGGATGCCATGGGGCATCCCCAAGCTTAGGCTCTTCTTACTCCTTATTCCTTCATCCATCGTTATCTCACCCAAACCTTGAAAACTTCAATCACACAAAACTCAACAAAACCTTCGTGAGATCAGTTAGTATAACAAAGAAAATAAATACTCTAAGTATTATTGCAAACTCATTCATATTTTATTTTTGCATTATATATACTGTATTACAACTTTTCTATAGCTTATACCATCCAATGCAAACCATATATTCATCGAAATAAGCACACAACGCAAAGAAAACAAAATCTGTCAAAACAGAATAGTTTGTAGTAATCTGAAAACTTCGAATACTTCGATAACTCCAAAAATTCTGAAAAAATAGTAAGACATGGGAATTTGTATATAAATCTTATGTAGGAAAATTAGAATTTTATCGCTCTTTTGTTAAAAACTAAAATTATTTTGCTGGACGCAAAAGTTTCTGTTTTTCAACAAGATCAAATCAACTATCACCCAACATGATCCCAAAGGCTTTGCTTGGCACAAACACTAAATTAAACATAAAAATACAATCATAACAGAATCATAATTGTGCAAACACTCAAGAACGGAAAAAAAGACAAAATAAATTTTCTTCATTGGGTTGCCTCCCAACAAGCGATGTTGTTTTATGCCCCTTGCTAGGCATAAGACAGAGATCTAAGTGTTGTCATCTTTGGCTCTAGATCCACAGGATGCCCTCATGATTGATTCATATGGTAGCTTAATTCTTGTTCTAGGGAAGTGTTCCATACCCTTCCTTAGTGGAAATTGAAATTTAATATTGCCTTCTTTCATATCAATCATGGCAACAATAGTACGTAAAAATAGTCTACCAAGTATAATAGGACAAGACAGATTGCAATCAATATCAAGAACAATAAAATCTATGGGCACATAGTTACTATTTGCAAGAATAAGAACATCATTAATTCTCTCCATAGGCTTTTTAATAGTAGATTCCATCAAGTGCAAATTTAAAGAACATTCTTCAATATCGGTAAGACCAAGCACATCACATAAAGATTTCGGAATTGTAGAAACACTAGCACCCAAGTCACATAAAGCAAAACACTTTTCTTCCAAAGCTTTCATCATAGCATCAACAATATGTAAGACCAAGAACATCATTTTTTGTATTGACATTGATAGTAGGTTCCCATTCATCATGTAATTTTCTAGGAATTGAAATCTCTAATTCCAACTTTTCTTCCAAAGCTTTCATCATAGCATCAACAATATGTTTAGCAAAAGCTTTATTTTGTTCATAAGCATGGGGTGAATTTATCATGGATTGCAACAAAGAAATACAATCAATAAAAGATCAATTATCATAATTAAAGTATTTGTAACCCAAAAGAGTGGGCACATCACTAGTTAAAGTTTTGACCTCTCCAAACCCACTTTTATCAATTTTCTCAACAAGATTTTCACCCTCCAAATTATCAGGACGCCTTATAGCTAAAATTGACTCTTCTTCAGTCCCTTTATCATCAATTTTAATTTTACTAAACAAGGAATCAATAGAAGAAACACCAATCACTTTAAGGTCTTCATCATTTTTATGAAAGCAATCACTAGAAAACGCCTTTTCTATAAATTCTCTTTTAGCTCTAAGCATAGTGGTTCTTTTCTTACTATCATCCATAGAAACATATAAAGCTTTAATTGATTCCTCAACCTTAGGCACACATTTTTTCATCTTGAGATTTTCTAGACCATGAGAAATTCTATCAATGCTTCTAGACATATCATCAATCTTACTCAACTTTTCTTCTATCGTAGTATTAAAATTCTTTTGAGCATCGATAAATTCTTTAATATTATTCTCAAGATCAAAGGTGTTCCTATTATTATTATTATTATTATTATTATTATTATTATTATTATAAGAAGGATTACCATAATTATTAGAGGAATTTAACGGAAAAGGTCTAGGATTAAAATTACCTCTATAAGCATTGCTATTAAAATTGTTTCACGAAACAAAATTCACATCTACGGCATCACTATTTTGCTCAATCAAAGTCAACAAAGGCACATCATTAATATCAATAGGAGCATTTTTATTAGGAACTAAATTCATGCGAACATCAACTTTTTCACTCAAAGTATTTATTTCTTCTACCGAATTAACTTTTTTACTAGTAGGAGCTCTTTCGGTATGCCATTGTGAATAATTTGCCATGTTATTATCAAGCAATTTAGTAGATTCACCCAAAGTAATTTCCATAAAAGTATCACTTGTGGCAGAATCTAAAAGATTTCTAGAAACGAAATTCAATCCCGCATAAAAAATTTGTATGATCATCCAAAGATTTAAACCATGGGTAGGACAATTTCTTAGCATCAATTTCATTCTTTCCCAAGATTGCGCACCATGTTCATGTTCAAGTTGCTTAAAATTCATGATTTGTGTCCTGAGGGAAATAATTTTCGCGGGCGGAAAATACTTAGTAATAAAAGCATCCTTGCACTTATCCCAAGAATTGATACTATTGCGACGCAAAGAAGAAAACCAAATTTTTTGCATGATCTCACAAAGAAAACAGGAATAATTTCAACTTCACAATATCATTGTTCACATCTTTTTTCTTTTGCGTATCGCACAATTCCATGAATGTGTTAAGATGGGGCGCGACATCCTCACTAGGGGTACCAGAAAATTGATCTTCCATAACAAGATTCAACAAAGCAACATTAATATCACAAGACTCTGCACTAGTGGCGGGAGGAGCAATCGAAGTGCTAATAAAATCATTGTTGTTGGTATTGGAGAAATCACACAACTTGGGGTTCTCTTGAGTCATCGTGACTACGCAACAAGATTGCACTCGAAACAGATCTGACGAGAAAAACAATGAACGAAAAAGAGGGCGAATAAAAAGGCAAATTTTGTGAACTGGGGGAGATGAAAACATGGGGCAAATGGCAAATAATGTAAATTGCAAGGAGATGAGATTTGTGATTAGGAACATGGTAGATGTTGATGATGTCTCCCCGACAACGGCTCCAGAAATACCATTTGATGCGGCTTGAACTACATCTGTATTTCCCCAAAGAGGAAGGGATGAAGTAGCACATCTACGATAGGTATTTCCCTCAGTGATGAGACCAAGGTTATCGAACTAGTATGAGAAACACGCAACACTACGTGAACGGCATGTGCACACAAAGAACAAATACTTGCAACCCGACATAAAAGAGGGGTTGTCAATCCCTCCCGGGTAAAAGATAGATAAAATTGTAGTAGATTGGATAAATAGATCTCGCGGGAAAGCAAGATAAAATAAATAACAATAAATTTCAGCAAGGTATTTTTGGGTTTTGTATTAATAGATCTGAAAATACAAGCGAATAAAAATAGATCTCAAAGGAAAATTTGATAAAGAAGAGACCCCCGAGCCGTAAATTTCACTAGTGGCTTCTCTCGAGAAAAATAGCATACGGTGGGTAAACAAATTACTGTTGGGCAATTGATAGAACTTCAAATAATTATGAAGATATCCAGGCAATGATCATTAGAGGCATCACATTCAAGATTAGTAGACCGACTCCTTCCTGCATCTACTACTATTACTCCACACATCGACCGCTATCCAGCATGCATCTAGTGTATTAAGTTCATGGAGAAATGGAGTAATGCAATAATAATGACGACATGATGTAGACAAGATCTATTCATGTAGGAAGAATAGACCCCATCTTGTTATCCTCAATAGCAAAGATACATATGTGTCATTTCCCCTTCTGTCACTGGGATAGAGCACCGTAAGATCGAACCCATCACAAAGCACCTCTTCCCATGGCAAGAAAAATTGATCTAGTCGGCCTAACTAAACCAACGATTCGAAGAAGAAATACGAGGCTATAAGTAATCATGCATATAAGAGATCAAAAGACTCAAATAACTTTCATGGATAAAAACATAGATCTGATCATCCCAACAAACACACCGCAAAAAGAGTTACATTGAATAGATCTCCAAGAGACCATTGTATTGAGAATCAAAAGAGAGAGAGAGAGAGGAGAATCCATCTAGCTACTAACTACGACCCCGAAGGTCTACAATGAACTACTCGCACATCATCAGAGAAGCACCAATGAGGATGATGAACCCCTCCATGATGGTGTCTAGATTGGATCTCGTTATTCTGGAACTTGCGGCGGCTAGAATTGTGTTTTCTCGACTCCCCTAGGGTTTTTGGAATATTGGGGTATTTATAGAGCAAAGAGGCGGTGGAGGAGGCCACTGAGGTGGGCACAACCCACCAGGGCGCGCCTAGGCCCCCAGGCACACCCAGGTGGGTTGTGCCCCCTCGGGGCACCCTGGTACTTCTTTGGCCCATCCTATATCTTCTAGCCCAGAAAAATTCTCCAAAAAGTTTCGCTGCGTTTGGACTCCGTGTGGTATTGATTTTCTGCGAAGTAAAAAACAAGCAGAAAACAGCAATTGGGACTGGGCACTACGTCAATAGGTTAGTCCCAAAAAATGATATAAAGTTGCTATAAAATGATTGTAAGACATCCAAGAATGGTAATATAACAGCATGGAACAATCAAAAATTATAGATACGTTGGAGACGTATCAAGGATGTGTGTCAGCACGTCGGATGGAGGTCAACTTTATTGGCACCCGTCTGGTAGACGTGTCAAGAAGATAGGCTCATCCACGTCGATGCCATAGAAGGAGAGATGCTTTTGCCAAAGGATGGCCACCGGCTCACGCTACATTAAATTCCCTTGTCCTAGTCCGGTAGGATGAGGTTGGATAGCATCAAGGCTACTATTCACATACATGTAATGACCATGTTGCCACTATGGTGACCACTTTTTGTCTATAAAAGGAGGCCCATGGCTACCTAGGCATGGGTCGACACCCTGCTGATATGGCTTCAACGTATCTATAATTTTTTATTGTTCCATGCTATGATATTACCTGTTTTGGATGTTTTATGTGCATTAATATGCTATTTTATATTATTTTTGGGACTAACCTAACCTAGAGCCCAGTGCTAGTTTCTGTTTTCCCCTTGTTTTTGAGTTTCGCAGAAAAGGAATATCAAACGGAGTCCAAACAGAATAAAACTTTCACGATGATTTTTCTTTGACCATAAGACACATGTAGGACTTGGAGTCCAAGTCAAAAAAAACCACGAGGCGGCGCCAAGCCGTAGGGGAGTGCCCTAGGGGGGGCGCCCCGGGCTTGTGGCCCCCTCGGGAATCCACCGACCTACTTCTTCGTCCTACAAATTCTTATATATTCCCAAACCCTCAGAAGCCACGAATATACTTTTCCAGTGCCGCAACCTTCTGTTCCCGTGAGATCCCATCTTGGGCCTTTTCCGGCGATCTTCTGGAAGGGGATTCGGTCACAGACGACATCTACATCAAACCTATTGCCCTTCTGATGAAGCGTGAGTAGTTTACCTTAGACCTACGGGTCCATAGCTAGTAGCTAGATGACTTCTTCTCTATATATATTCTTCAATACCATGTTCTCCTCAGTGTTCTTGGAGTTCTATCCGATGTAATCTTCTTTTGTGGTGTGTTTGTCGAGATCCGATGAATTGTGGATTTATGGTCAGATTATCTATGAATATTATTTGAATTTTGTCTGAAGTCTTGTATGCGTGATTTCATATCTTTGTATTTCTGTTCAAATTATCGGTTTGGTTCGGCCTACTAGATTGGTATTTCTTGCAATGGGAGAGGTGCTTAGTTTTGGGTTCAATCTTGCATGATTTCACCAAGTGACAAAGTAGGGGTAGCGAGACACATATTGTATTGTTGCCATCAAGGATAAAAATATAGGGTTTTCATCATATTTCTTGAGTTTATCCCTCTACATCATGTCATGTTACTTAAGGCATTACTCTGTTCTTTATGAACTTAATACTCTAGTGCATGCTGGATAGCGGTCAATGTGTGGAATAATAGTAGTAGATGCAGGCAGGAGTCGGTCTATTTGACACGGACATGATGCCTATATGCACAATCATTGCCTTGGATATGGTAATAACTTTGCCTTTTCTATCAATTGCTTGACTGTAATTTGTTCCCCCACCTTATTATTTTCCTTCAAGAGGGAAGCCTCTAGTGAATCATATGGCCCGGGTCTATTTTCCACTATATATTTTCAGATCTATAAACCAAAATTACCAAAAATATCTTGCTGTAATTTATTTACTTTTATTTTGATTTACGTTTTAACAATCTTTGGTACCTATATCTATCAGATCTCAACTTTGCAATTGACCATGAAGGGATTGACAACCCCTTTATCGCGTTGGGTGCAAGTGTTTGATTGTTTGTGCAAGTGCATAGATTGGGGACTTGCTTGTACCTCCTACTAGATTGATACCTTGGTTCTCTAACTGAGGGAAATACTTATCTCTACTTTGCTGCATTACCCATTCCTCTTCAAGGGAAAAACCAATGCAAACTCAAGAAGTAGCAGGAAGAATTTCTAGCGCCGTTGCCAGGGAGGTCTACATCAAGCCTACCAAGTACCCACAATAAACTCTCATCTCTTGCATTAAATTATTTGCCATTTGCCTCTCGTTTTCCTCTCCCCCACTTCTAAAATGATTTTCAGAAAAACATAAAAAGATTTGCCTTTTTATTCGCCCTTTTTCCGTTCGTCTTTTCGGTTGCTTTTTGGTTGCTCGTGTGTTAGATCACTTGTTTCGCTTTCATGGCTAGTCCTTCCATCATTGTTAGCACTCCCGAGAATGAGGTCCTTAATTTTAAGCAGAGGGAGGGAAAAATTTAAAGGACGCTTGGTATAGAATTTGTAATGCTCAGAATAGATCTACTCGTAAGCAATCTACTACCGTTCTCCTTTGCAATTTTTATGTGGGCGTTACTCCTTGGTATAGATATGGTCTAGATACCATTATCGGGAGATTTTTTGGGGGGAGCCATACTTTTGATGCTTATAATTCTATGATAGATTTGGTAGGCCGACCACCTCTTATGGTTAATGAAACTGTTTTAACTTTGGAACATGTGATGCAAAGGCTTGATATTGTTGAGAATAAAATTGCTACCGTGGAGCTGATTGAAAACTTGGATAAAAAGATTCATAATCACATCACACAATATGGATCTAAGGTAGGAGTTACTTTAAAGAATCTAAGGGAAAAGGAACACATAGTTAATGAAAGATAGATCAAGATTCTACTAGAATTGGCAAACTAGAAGATATTATTACTAACTTGGATTCTGCCTTTTCCTCTGTTAAAACTAATACAAATTTTCCTCCTACTAAAGCTACAAAGTTTATTTATGTTCCTAAGAATAAGGGTGAATCTTCTAGTAAAGGAAATGAAGATCTCAAAATGATAAGTGTTCACCCTAACCTTTTTGATATTATTAAGGAACCATTTGCCACGAGTGAATTTCCTGATTTCTTGCCTAGGAGTTTGATCATTGATAAAACCAAAGAACATCCTAAATATTATAAGTGTGCAATTGAAGAGTTGCATACCAAAGATGACAATACCTAGATCTATTGCAATATGCCTAGCTAGGGGCGTTAAACAATAGCGCTTGTTGCGAGGCAACCCAATTTTTTTTTTGCTTTTTTGCTTTTGTTTTTTAATAAAATTTTCATCTAGCCTCTAGATATGTTTTTATGTTTTAATTAGTGTTGATGCCAAGTAAGACCTTTGGGATGGCTTACGGTGATAGTTGATTTGATCTTGCTAAAAACAGAAACTTCTACGCCTAATAAAATAATTTTCATTTTAAACAGAAGTGCAATAAAATACCGATTCTTTTTTCAGAAGAGTGATATACAAATTGCCTCTGTTTTCCTACTTTTTTAGAATTTTTGGAGTTACAAAAGTGTTCGAGGTTTACAGATTACTACAGATTGTTCTCTTTTTTGACAGATTCTGTTT
>NC_041390.1:229196884-229200668 GCF_002162155.2 Triticum dicoccoides
GGTATGAACCATGGACCATGGAGATGTTGGAATAAAGTTGATATTACACCAATATAAATAAACAATGAGTTCACAACAGTACCAAAGTGGTGATTTATTTTCTTATACTATCGGGTCTCATGAGTTTTCTGTTGAGTTTTGTGTTGTGAAGTTTTCAAGTTTTGGGCAAAGATTTGATGGACTATGGAATAAGGAGTGGCAAGAGCCTAAGCTTAGGGATGACCAAGGCACCCCAAGCTAATATTCAAGGACAACTACGAGCCTAATCTTGGGGATGCCTTCCAGGGCATCCCTTCTTTCGTCTTCATCCATCGGTAAACTTACTTGAGGCTATATTTTTATTCATCACATGATATGTGTTTTTCTTAGAGCGTCTTGCACGATATGAGTCTTTAATTTTTAGTTTGCCACAATCATTCTTGCCGTACACACCTTTTTAGAGGGACACACATGAATCGTGATTTATTATAATACTCTATGTGCTTCACTTATATCTTTTGAGCTAGGCAATTTTGCTCTGGTGCTTCACTTATATCTTTTTAGAACACGGCGGTGGCTTTATTTTATAGAAATTGTTGAACTCTCTTGATTCACTTATATTATTTTGAGAGTTTCTCAAAACAACATGGTAATTTGCTTTGGTTATGAATTTAGTCCTAATATGATGGGCATCCAAGAGGGATATAATAAAAACTTTCATATAAAGTGCATTGAATACTTTGAGAAGTTTGATTCCTTATGATTGTTTTGAGATATAAAGATGGTAATATTAGAGTCATGCTAGTGAGTAATGGTGGATTGTTAGAAATAATTGTGTTAAAGTTTGTGATTCCCGTAGCATGCACATATGGTGAACCGTTATGTGATGAAGTCGAAGCATGATTTACTTATTTATTGTCTTCCTTATGAGTGGCGATCGGGGATGAGCGATGGTCTTTGCCTACCAATCTATCCCCTAGGAGCATGCGTCTATTACTTTTTTTTTGATAACTAATATATTTTTGCAATAAGTATGTGAGTTCTTTATGACTAATGTTGAGTCCATGGATTATACACACTCTCACCCTTCCACTATTGCTAGCCTCTCTAGTACCACGCAACTTTCGCCGGCGCATTAAACCCACCATCAACTGCGTCAAAACAACCACCATACCTACCTATTATGGCATTTCCATAGCCATTCCGAGATATATTTCCATACAACTTCCACCGTTTCGTTTATTATGACACGCTTCATCATTGTGATATTGCTTTGCATGATCATGTAGTTGACATCGTATTTGTGGCAAAGCCACTATTCATATATTTTTATACATGTCACTCTTGAGTCATTGCACATCCCGGTACACCACCAGAGGCATTCGTAGAGAGTCATTGCACATCCCGGGAACTCCTGCACGTTGCGAACGCGGCCGGTGAGCAGACCTAGCTACCTCCTTCAACAAGGTAGGTGCCTTCCAGTCCAACCCGACGCGCGCTGCTCAGTCGCTGACGTCTATTAAGCTTCGGCTGATGTATACGACGCAGAACGCCCATACTATGCCCACGTGATGGTTAGTGCTATCAGGCCAGAGGCCCCTCGGATCAAATACCCAAATCGTAGTGGATTAGGAACGTGCGGTAACGAGCAGAGACTCACGATCGATGTGACCCCATCGCCCCGTCTCAAGTACTTGCGGCAAGGGCTAAGAATGCCCGGCCATGCCTCATAAATATCTCGCAGTTACCTTCCAGGTCAACCCGACTCCACATCACTCGCTATTAAGCTCGCACGGGTACCCCTCAGGGTCGACCCGTCTTTAGTAATATGGTTCAGTATGAAGTCATAGTAACCGTGTGTCCAAACATCAAGGGAAAAACCCAAGGAATCACCCCCGGTGAATTCCACTCGATGTAATCATCAAGGTGAACGTAAGAGGATCCATCCTCGAGGTTCACACTTGAGGGGTTGCACGACAGAGCGGTAATGGAAGTGGTTAAGGAGGAAATCACCCTCGATGACCTCGACCGTATAGCTACACTACAGAGATCTCATCAGGAGTGATGTATGAGGTTCCACCCTCGGCACTCGATGGTAACTCTGCAGAGTCGAGCAACAAAGGGGCGTGATGTGACGTGAGGTGTCGGGGCCTGGTCTTCGATCCCGTTGCTCGGGTCTTCTGATAATCCAGCGGGGCAGTCGGGTCAAGTGGGGGGGGGTCACGGATGGGTCTCTAACCAACCTATACTAAGCAGTTTAGGATAAGCAGGTAGGTAACAATAGCAGGTTACAATAAACAGGCTATGCAATAGAATAGGAGCAAACAATAATAGTAGCAAAATCTAATGCAAGCATGAGAGAATGGAATGGGCGATATCGGGATGATCAAAAGGGGGGGCTTGCCTGGTTGCTCAGACAAGAAGAAGGGGTCGCCGTCAACGTAGTTGAACACAGCGGCATCAACGACATTCTCAGGGTCTACCGGAGAGAAGAGGGGGGAGAAATAGTAAATACATAGCAAGCAAGAGCATAACAGGACAACAGGCGGAGCTAGATGTGTTCTAACGCAATGCTACATGTTATCGGCGAAGGGGGATAACATCCGAGAATGTTTCCCCAGATTTAGCATTTTCGGACAGATGAAATAGAGGGGAAAAGTTGCATGTTCAGGTAGTTAGGGGCATGTGGCAGACAAACGGATCTCATATTCGGATTCGTCTCGTTGTTCTGAGCAACTTTCATATACAAAGTTTTTCAATCCGAGCTACGGTTTATTTAATATGATTTTTCAAAGTTTTAAACAGTTATTTGGAATTAACAGATTTAAATAAATGGAAAACAGGGTTATGACATCAGCATGATGTCAGTAGTCAACAGGGCTGTTGACTGGGCCAAGCTTACAGGTGGGTCCTACTGTCATTGACACAACTTAGTTAACAGTTTTTATTAACAAATTAACTATTTATAAAAACATTTTATTAGAGTGGGGGCCACATGTCATAGTCAGCAATTTTTAACTAGTGGTTTCATTCAACAGGGGGGGGGTTGATTAAGTGGTGGGGGACCCACCTAACAGTGTCCAATTAGGTTAATTAACTATGCAGTCTTAATTAAACCAAAGTAAGTACGGGTGGGGGCCATGGTCAGTGGCACGAGCCGGCCACCGCGCCGTGCACGCGTGCTTGCACACGGCAAGGGGCGAGATCGTGGCCGGAGCTAGCAGTTCAGGGGAGATGCGGCTAGTGCCGGGGAGGGGTAGCCACGACGGACGGCGGAGGGCGTCGCGCGGCACAACGAGGACGGCTTGGGGCGCGCATGGGCAACCGTGAGTGTGGGCACGGGCAGTCAGCCGTGCGCGGCGCGCGAGCGGGGCTACGGCCGGAGCGCAGCCCGCGACGAGGGCTAGGCGCGGTCGGGCACGGAGCGGGGCCGCGGTGACATCCGGGTGCAGAAAAGAGAGGAAAAGGGGTCCTCACCCAGTTGAAGGCGTACGGGGCGGCGAGGCTCGACGATGACCGTCGATGGAGAGGCGGGACGGGGTAGAGGAGGCGCTCCGGCGGGGTCTGACGGCGGCACGAGGCGGCGGCGACATCGACGGCGGCGAGTAGGCGTCTGTCCACGAGGGTGAGAGGACGGGGTCGCGAGGAGGACGGCCACGAGGTGGCAGGGCGACGTCGGGGCGCGCCGTGCGGGAGGAGAGGCGGGCGCCGATGAGGCGGCGAGGGGCGACGGCGAGGTGGTCGGGGCTCGCTGCCTCGATCTCGATCCAGACGGGATCGGGTGAGGGAGGGGGAGTGGGGAACG
>NC_041390.1:229200911-229209743 GCF_002162155.2 Triticum dicoccoides
CAGCTGGGCCGTTCGGCCCAACGTGGGGGGGGGGTTGTTTTCCTTTTTTACATTTAATTTTTTTACTTTTCTGTTTACCATTTTTAGCCTCAGTTTTGCATTTTTTTTAGTACCATATGAGTTTTGTTTTAAACAAAACATGGCACATAAATCTAACACAATACCTTGAGATGGAATAAAGAGTTTGGGGTCAAGAGGAGTTGTCTAATTATTTTTAGAAATTTCAAAAGGCCAAATTTTAAATGCTACTGGACCACTAAATAATTTCCAGGAGCACTTTCGGAATCCAAAGGAGGCTGGTTCCAACATGACAAATACCTAGGGATTATTTGCCACACTTTGAACATTTTAGTTTTCAGGTTTGGCAAATATAAATTTTTGACTTTAGATTGAATTTGAATTTGAACTGTGATTTGGATCAAGTGAAGATTAGCAACAGTAACATGATGACATGACACCAATAACAGGGGATTACTGTAGCATGACACTGGGGGTGTCACAGCGCGGTCAAAGGAAATGCGTGTGTTCAAGCATGCACTCGAATCCTCCGCTAGGAATGCGGTGACAAGAGGTGATGATTATAGGTCGTCTGATTTATTAAAGCGGCCATTTAACCCTTGTGTCTCTTCAACCTTTCAATCCCACTCCAGTATTGCTAGAAGCACACACACGACGAGAAATACTGAGATGGTATCTTGCGCGACTCCAATGACAGTCCCACCGGCTGCCGATGACGAGCGCAGTTCACCATGCATGTCATAGTGGACACGCACAGAAGGTTCACGGAGCTCTCGATGGTGAACACCAACAATCTGATCTGGGTGGAGAACTCCATCCACAATATGGAGTTGTTGCTTGCTGCGGAGAATGATACGTTGATTTTGCATCATGTTTTCTTACTGTTATTTCTGATGTTTTTATCCATAGTAAAGCTTTTTGGAGTAATTCTAATGCCTTTTCTCTCATAATATGCAAGGTATACACCAAGAGGGGGAATTTCGGCAGCTGGAAATCTAGACCTGAGAAAGCTACGTCAGGATACCTATTCTTCACAACTCCAAATGAGCCGAAACTTCATGAGGATTTCTATGGAATATATGAGGAATATTGGAGCCAATAAGTACCAGAGAGGGCCCACCAGGTGGGCACAAACCACCTGGGCGCGCCAGGGAGCCCAGGCGCGCCCTGGTGGGTTGTGCTCTCCTCGGCCCACCTCCGGTGCCCATCTTCTGGTATATAAGTCATTTTGACCTAGAAAAAAAATAAGGGGAGGACTTTCAGGACGGAGAGCCGCCGCCTCGAGGCGGAACTTGGGCAGGACAACTTTTGCCCTCTGGTCGAGTGATTCTGTCGGGGGAACTTCCCTCTTAGAGGGGGAAATCATCGTCATCATCATCACCAACATCTCTCCCATCTTGGGGAGGGCAATCTCCATCAACATCTTCAACAGCACCATCTCCTCTCAAACCCTAGTTCATCTCTTCTGTTCAATCTTGTTACCGCAACTATAGATTGGTACTTGTGGGTGACTAGTAGTGTTGATTACATCTTGTAGTTGATTACTATATGGTTTATTTGGTGGAAGATTATATGTTCAAATCCATTATGCTATTTAATACCCCTCTGATCTTGAGCATGTTTATTATTTGTGAGTAGTTACTTTTGTTCTTGATGTCACGGGAGAAATCATGTTGCAAGCAATCATGTGAACTTGATATGTGTTCGATATTTTGATAGTATGTATGTTGTGATTCCCTTAGTGGTGTCATGTGAACATCGACTAAATGATACTTCACCATATTTGGGCCTAAGGGAATGCATTGTGGAGTAGCAATTAGATGATGGGTTGCGAGAGTGACAGAAGCTTAAACCCCAATTTATGCGCTATTCTATAAGGGACCGATTGGATCCAAAAGTTTAATGCTATGGTTAGAATTTATTCTTAATACTTTTCTCTTAGTTGCGGATGCTTGCGGGAGGGTTAATCATAAGTAGGAGGTTTGTTTAAGTAAGAACAACACCTAAGCACCGGTCCATCCACATATCAAATTATCAAAGTAGCGAACCCAAATCGAACCAACATGATGAAAGTGACTAGATGAAATTCCCGTGTACCCTCAAGAACACTTTTCTTATCATAAGAGACCGTTTTGGCCTGTCTTTTGCCTCAAAAGGATTGGGCTACCTTGCTGCACTTTTGTTACTACTACCGTTACTTGCTCGTTACAAATTATCTTGCTATCAAACTACTCTGCTACTTACAATTTCAGCACTTGCAGACATTACCTTGCATAAAACCACTTGTCATTTCCTTCCGCTCCTCATTGGGTTCGACACTCTTACTTATCGAAAAGAGCTACAATTGATCCCCTGTACTTGTGGGTCATCAATGCTATTTTTCAGCGCCATTGCCGGGGAGTGAAGCGCCTTTGGTAAGTGAAATTGAAGGAAACATTTATATAGCATGCTGAAATTTATTGTCACTTGTTACCATGGAAAACAATTCTTTGAGGGGTTTGTTCGGGGTATCTTCACCTCGTCCGGAACAACAATTAGCTACCCCTCAACCTACTGAATATATTGAATATGAAATTCCTTCGGGTATGATAGAACAATTGCTAGCTAATCCTTATGCAGGAGATGGAACCGAACATCCTGATATGTACTTGATATATGTAGAACAAATTTGTGGATTGTTTAAGCTTTCGGGTTTACCCGGAGATAAAGTTATGAAAAAGGTTTTCCCTTTATATTTGAAGGGAAAAGCATTGGCATGGTATAGGCTATGTGATGATATTGGATCATGGAATTGGAATCATTTGAAATTGGAGTTCCATCAAAAAAATTATCCTATGCATCTAGTTCATCATGATCGGAATTATATATATAATTTTTGGCCTCGTGAAGGAGAAAGTATCGCTCTAGCTTGGGGGAGGCTTAATTCAATGTTATATTCATGCCCCAATCATGAGCTCTCAGGAGAAATTATTATACATAATTTTTATTCTCGGCTTTCTCGTAATGATCAAACCATGCTTGATACTTCTTGTGCTGGTTCTTTTATGAAGAAGACTTTTGAATTTTGATGGAATCTTTTGGAAAGAATTAAACGCAACTCTGAAGATTGGGAACTCGACGAAGGTAAAGAGTCAGGTATTAAACTTAAGTATGATTGTGTTAAATCTTTTATGGATACCGATGCTTTTCAAAAGTTTAGCACTAAATATGGACTTGATTCTGAGATAGTAGCCCCCTTTTGTGAATCATTTGCTACTCATGTTGAACTTCCTAAAGAGAATTCGTTAAAATACCACCCACCTATTAAAGAAGAAATCAAAGAACTGGTACAAGTTAAATAAGAAACTATACTTTATAATGTTGATCCAGTTGTTCCTTCTGCTTATATTGAGAAACCGCCTTTCCCTGTTAGGATAAAGGAACATGCTAAAGTTTCAACTGTGATTAACAAAAGCTATATTAGAACACCTAAACCTGATGAACAAATTAAAGTAGAACCCAGTATTGCTATGGTTAAAGATCTCTTGGAAGAAGATATGGATGGGCATGTTATTTACTTATGTGAAGAAGCTTCTAGAATTGCCAAACCTGATAAAAAGGACAAATATAGACCTGTTGTTGGCATGCCTGTCATCTCAGTTAAAATAGGAGATCACTGTTATCATGGTTTATGTGACATAGGTGCTAGTGTGAGTGCTATTCCTTACACATTGTATCAAGAAATTATGAATGGCATAGCACCCGCAGAAATAGAAGACATAGATGTTACTATTAAACTTGCTAATAGAGACACTATATCACTAATTGGGTTTGTTAGAGATGTTGAAGTCTTGCGTGGGAAAATAAAATACCCTACTGATTTTCTTGTTCTTGGTTCCACACAAGATGACTTTTGTCCCATTATCTTTGGTAGACCTTTCTTGAACACCGTTAACACTAAGATAGATTGTGAGAAACAAATTGTCAGTGTTAGTTTTGGTGATGAGTCTCATGAGCTTAATATTTCCAAGTTTAGTAGAAAGCTTCATGAAAAAGAATTGCCTACTAAGGATGAATTAATTGGTCTTGCCTCTATTGTTGTTCCACCTACTGATCCTTTAGAACAATATTTGCTAGACCATGAAAATGATTTACATATGCATGAAAGAAATGAAACAGATAAAATTTTCTTTGAACAATGTCCTCTCCTTAATCACAACTTGCCTATTGAAACTCTAGGAGGTCCTCCTCCACCTAAAGGTGATCCTGTGTTTGAATTAAAACAATTGCCAAACACTTTGAAATATGCTTATCTTGATGAAAAGAAAATATATCATGTTATTATTAGTGCTAACCTTTCAGAACATGAAGAAGAAAGATTATTGAAAGTTCTGACGAAGCACCAAGCTGCTATTGGATATACTCTTGATGACTTAAAGGGCATTAGTCCCACTCTATGTTAGCACAAAATTTATATGGAACCTGATGCTAAACCCATTGTTGATCACCAACATTGGTTAAATCCGAAGATGAAAGAAGTGGTAAGAATGGAAATATTAAAACTTCTGGAAGCAGGTATAATCTATCTATAGCTGATATTAGATGGGTAAGTCATGTTCATTGTGTTCCTAAGAAAGGAGGTATAACTGTTGTTCCTAATGATAAGAATGAACTTATTCCACAAAGAATTGTTATAGGATAAAGAATGGTAATATATTTTAGAAAATTAAACAAAGCAACTAGAAAAGATCATTACCCTTTGCCTTTTATTGATCAAATGCTTGAAAGATTATCTAAGCACACACACTTTTGCTTCATTGATGGATATTCTGGCTTTTCACAAATACCTGTTTCTCAACCTGATCAAGAAAATACCACTTTTACTTGTCATTTTGGAACCTATGCTTATAGACGTATGCCTTTTGGTTTATGTAATGCACTCGCTACCTTTCAAAGATGTATGACTGCTATATTCTCTAACCTTTCTGAAGATATTTTTGAGGTTTTCTTGGATGACTTTTCTGTTTTGGGAAGTCTTTTGATGATTTTTTAAGCAATCTTGATCGAGTTTTGCGGAGATGTGAACAAAAAAATCTTGTCTTGAATTGGGAGAAGCGTCACTCTATGGTTAATGAAGGCATTGTCTTGGGTCATAAAATTTCTGAAAGAGGTATTGAAGTGGACAAAGCTAAGGTTGATGCAATTGAGAAAATGTCATGTCCTCAAGATATAAAAGGTATTCATAGTTTCCTAGGTCATGCTAGTTTCTATAGGAGATTTATCAAAGACTTTTCTAAAATTTCTAGGCCTCTCACTAGTCTCTTGCAAAAGTATATTCTCTTTGTTTTTGATGAAGATTGTTTAGAAGCCATTGAAACACTCAAGAAAGCCTTAATTTCTGCACCTATTGTTCAACCACCTGATTGTAACTTACCTTTTGAAATTATGTGTGATGCTAGTGATTATGCTGTTGGTGTTGTTATAGGACAAAGAGTTGATAAGAAACTGAATGTTATTCGTTATGCTAGTAAAAATCTAGACAGTGCTCAAAGGAACTATGCTACTACTGAAAAAGAATTCTTAGTAGTGGTGTTTGCTTGTGATAAGTTTAGACCTTATATTGTTCATTCCAAAGTAACTATTCACATAGACCATGCCGCTATTAAATATCTTATGGAAAAGAAATATGCTAAACCTAGACTTATTCGATGGGTTCTCTTGTTACAAGAATTTTATTTACATATCATTGATAGAAATGGAGCTGAGAACCGAGTAGCTGATAATTTATCTAGGCTTGAAAATGTGCTTGATGACGCACTACCTATTGATGATAGTTTTCTTGACGAGCAGTTAGCTGCAATAAATGTTGCTCACAGTATTCCTTGGTATGCTCACTATGCTAATTACATTGTTGCTAAATATTTACCACCTAACTTTACATACCAACAAAAGAAAAAAAAAATCTTCTATGATTTAAGACATTACTTTTGGGATGACCCACATCTTTATAAAGAAAGAGTAGATGATATTATTAGACGTTGTGTACCTGAGCATGAACAGGGACAAATCCTACAAAAATGTCACTCCGAAGCTTATGGAGGGCATCATGCTTGAGATAGAACTGCTCATAAGGTATTGCAGTCTGGATTTTATTGGCCTACTCTCTTCAAGGATGCCCGTAAGTTTGTTGTGATGAATGTCAAAGAATAGGTAATATCGGTAAGCGTCAAGAAATGCCTATGAATTATTCACTTGTTGTTGAACCATTTGATGTTTGGGGATTTGATTACATGGGACCTTTTCCTTCCTCTAATGAGTATACACATATTTTGGTAACTGTTGATTATGTTACTAAATAGGTAGAAGCTATTCCAACTAGTAGTGTTGATCACAACACCTCTATTAAAATGCTTAAGGAAGTTATTTTCCCAAGGTTTGGAGTCCCTATATATCTAATGAATGACGGTGGCTCACACTTTATTCATTGTGCTTTCCGTAAAATATTTGCCAAGTATGATGTTAACTATAGAATTGAATCACCCTATCATCCTCAGTCTATTGGTTAAGTTGAACTTAGCAATAGAGAAATAAAATTAATTTTGCAAAAGACTATTAATAGGTCCAGGAAGAATTGGTCTAAGAAGTTAGGTGATGCACTTTGGGCTTATAAACAACATATAAAAATCCTATGGGTATGTCTCCTTATAAAATGGTTTATGGAAAAGCTTGTCATTTGCCTCTTGAGTTAGAACATAAAGCATATTGGGCCGTCAAAGAGCTCAATTATGATTTTAAACTTGTTGGTGAAAATAGGTTATTTGATATTAGGTAATTAGATGAGTGGAGAACCCAAGCTTAAGAAAATGCAAAATTATTCAAAGAAAACGTAAAAAGATGGCATGACAAAAGAATCCAAAAGCGTGAGTTTAAAGTCGGAGAATATGTTCTTTTGTACAACTCTCGATTCAGATTCTTTGCAGGAAAACTCCTCTCAAAATGGGAAGGCCCCTATGTTATCGAGCAGGTTTACCAGCCTGGAGCCATCAAAATAAATAATTCCGAAGTTACTAACCCGAAGGATGTCCATGGGAAACGAATAAAGCATTATATCTCAGGTACGCCTATTAATGTTGAAAGTAATGTTATTGTAACGCCCCGAGGCCGAGGTGCCAGGTGTCTTCCAGTTATTCGCTATCGTTGTCATGTCATTTTCTTGCGTGTTGCATTTCATCATGTCATCATATGCATTGCATCATCATGTTTTCAAAACTTGCATTCGTCCGGGTTTCCCCAGTTTCGTCTGTTGTCCGTTCTGAGCCCAAACACACTTGCACGCGCCCGCGGTGTAACGCCCCGAGACCGATGTGCCAGGTGTCGTCTAGTTATTCGCTGTTGTTGCATTGTCATTGCTTGCGTGTCATGCATTGCATATCATGTCATCATGTGCATTTCATTTGCATACATGTTGGTTTCTTGCATCCGAGCATTTTCCCCGTTGTCCGTTTTGTATTCCGGCGCTCCGTTCTCCTCCGGTGGTCATTTCTACCTTCTTTCGTGTGTGGGGGTTAAACATTTCCGGATTGTACTGAGACTTGCCAAGCGGCCTTGGTTTACTACCGGTAGACCGCCTGTCAAGTTTCGTACCGTTTGGACTTCGTTTGATGCTCCAACGGTTAACCGAGGGACCGAAAAGGCATCGTGTGTGTTGCAGCCCAACACCCTTCCAATTTGGCCCAAAACCCACCTAAACCTCTTCCATCATCTCGGTCGTTTGATCACGATCGCGTGGCCGAAAACCGCACCTCATTTGGACTCTCCTAGCTCCCTCTACCTATATATATGTGTTCCCCTCTGAAATATTCGCGGTACAAACCCTAACTTCCTCCTCCGCGTGCCGCCGGACATCTCTTCTCCGTGCCGGACATGTCAAGCCGCCGCCGCCACCTCGCTCCGCCCTATCGGGAGCCGCCACCTCAGCTCACCGCCTCCCGCGACCAACCAGGAGGCGACACATCGCCCCCCTGCCTCCTCCCTGCCGCCGGGCCCGAGGGAGCCCAGATCGGGCCCGCCCCGGGCCAGTTTGGGCCGCCGCGGCCCGGGCGCCCTTCCTCGCACCTCTCGCCGGAGAATGCCGCGCGCCGCCGCCGGGTCGCCGCGCCCCGCCGCCTCGAGCATCGCCGCCGCCGCCTTGTTCTTCGCCGACGGCAAGCGCCGCCGACCGCAGCTCCTTCGAGCTCCGCCGCTGCCGCGGGAGCTCATGCCTACGCCGCCTCATGGCCTCGCTGGCCGGCCTCACCGCGGCCACAGGGCTTGCGGGCCGCCCTCACCCGCCATCTCCCGGCCTCCTCCGTCCTTCCACGCCGCCTCCGCATCGTCGCTGGAGCTCGCGAAGCTCGCCGGAGCTCCACTCCGGCCGGATCCGTTTGGCCGGATCAGATCCACTACCTCCTCCAACCAAACAGCGCCCTCCGTCCCAGATCTCGTCATCCCGCACCGCTCCGTCCCGTTGACTTCTCCCGGAGAGGTCTATATTTCACTAAGTCCCCGAAATTCCCAGATTCATATGCCCACGAGCTCTACATGTGTTTTGTTAAGGGTTTTGCCATCTTTCCAGAGGTGCAACCCATGTATTTTTGTGATGTGTGTGGTGACTAGCACAAGCTTGCAAAGTGAGGCACTTAGTAATGTTGATTTCAGGGACTTAGCATTTCCACTAAGTCCTTGATCTGTTCATTTCATGATGCCATATGTTCATGTTGTTTCCTAGTGATCCGTGCCTCTTTTGAGGATGATCAGTAAGGATGTTTTGTTAATCTTGTAGTGCTATGTCCATCC
>NC_041390.1:229210899-229213180 GCF_002162155.2 Triticum dicoccoides
TGTCTTTGTTTGCAATTATGGAGCACCCTAGCTTGAGTCAATCGAGCTCGACTTTTGCTATTTCGTGAATCTGGGCAGATTGTCTACCTGTTTGCGATTTTGTCGAGGGTGTTGTAGTTGATCCGTGCATGCTATGTTATTGTTCTTGCCATGTCTAGCTTGTATAATGTGTATTCTTGATGGGTGTATTCTTATATTGTCATGCCTTGCTCTGTAGTGAGTGCATCGAGCTCGTAAACATGCCTACTTAATATCTGTTTTCAGCATGCTCCAGTTTTCACCAAGTCTGAGAACTAATTTTGTTTTTGCCATGTTCACATGCTTGCAATTGTATTTTCTGATCCCTTTTGGCTCAAGGTCACTAAGGGACTTTTGTTAAGCTCTTTGAGTAGTTCCATGCCATGCTTTACTTTGCCATGTTCAGGTCCTGTAGCATATAGTTTTGTTGCTCCGAATGGGCTACCTTATCTGAAATTCAAGGCTTGTGTTAATTTCACTAAGTCTGAAATCTGTTTACCATACGCATTTTTGCCATGCTTGTTTGAGCCTGTTAATGGATGAATTGGCCGTAGCTCAGTGTTCATCTTTTGTTAAGCATCATGAATGCATCCCTGCCATGTATTTTGTTGCCATGTTTGAGTGCTGTAGCATGTTCATCTTGTTGCATTTAGTTGGCTACTTGCTGTAAATCGCAGACCGGTGTCATATTTGAATCGCTTGCCATTTCCAAACCGTAACTCTGTTTCCGGTGATCTTTATATTGTTTTCAAGCGATTTCACCTCACCTTTCCAGTGACACACTTGGATTTCCAAGTTGAGGCCTGGTTCAATCATTCCTCGTCAAATCATGCATATGCATCGCATACCGCATCTCGCGTATCATATCATGTTCATGTGTTGGTTGTTTACTATGTTGTATGCTTCTTTCCGGTGTTTGCTTCTTCGGGTTGGTTCCGATAACGTCGCGTTATGAGGAACCATTCGTCTATGTTCCGTTTGTCTTCTTCATGGACTCGTTCTTCTTCCTTGCGGGATTTCAGGCAAGATGATCATACCCTCGAAATCACTTCTATCTTTGCTTGCTTAGTTGCTCGCTCTTTTGCTATGCCTATGCTGCGATACCTACCACTTGCTTATCATGCGTCCCATATTGTTGAACCAAGCCTCTAACCCACCTTGTCCTAGCAAACCGTTGTTTGGCTATGTTACCGCTTTGCTCAGCCCCTCCTATAGCGTTGCTAGTTGCAGGTGAAGATTGAAGTTTATTCCTTGTTGGAACATGGAGATGTTGTTCCTTGTTGGAACATGTTACTTGTTGGGATATCACAATATATCTTATTTAATTAATGCATCTATATACTTGGTAAAGGGTGGAAGGCTCGGCCTTATGCCTGGTGTTTTGTTCCACTCCTGCCGCCCTAGTTTCCGTCATATCGATGTTATGTTCCCGGATTTTGCGTTCCTTACGCGGTTGGGCTATAATGGGAACCCCTTGACAGTTCGCCTTGATTAAAACTCTTCCAGCAATGCTCAACATTGGTTTTACCATTTGCCACCTAGCCTTTTCTTTTCCCTTAGGGGTCGCGCGCCCAAGGGTCATCATTATTTTACCCCCCCCCCCCCGGACCAGTGCTCCTCTGAGTGTTGGTCCTACCTGTCAGCTGCCGGTGACCACCAGGGGCAACTCTGGGCTGGCCTACCCGTACCTAGGACAATCTGAGTGTGCCCTGAGAAAGAGATATGTGCAGCTCCTATCGGGATTTGTCGGCACATTCGGGCAGTGTTGCTGGTTTAGTTTTACCCTGTCGAAATGTCTTGTAACTGGGATTCCGAGTCTGATCGGGTCTTCCCGCTAGAAGGTCTATTCCTTCGTTGACCGTGAGAGCTTGTGATGGGCTAAGTTGGGACACCCCTGCAGGGTTTTGAACTTTCGAAAGCCGTGCCCGCGGTTATGGGCAGATGGGAATTTGTTAACGTCCGGTTGAAGAAAACCTGAAGTTGACCTTAATTAAAATGTATCAACCGCGTGTGTAACCGTGATGGTCTCTTTCCGGCAGAGTCCGGGAAGTGAACACGGTGTTTGAGTTATGCTTGACGTAGGTTGTTTTAGGATCACTTCTTGATCATACTTTTATCGAACGTGCTTTGCCTTCTCTTCTCGCTCTCATTTGCGTATGTTAGCCACCATATATGCTAGTCGCTTGTTGCAGCTCCACCTCATACTTTTACCTTACCCATAAGCTTAAATAGTCTTGATCGCGAGGGTGCGAGATTGCCGAGT
>NC_041390.1:229213190-229219542 GCF_002162155.2 Triticum dicoccoides
GGGCGGGGTTCGGGAGTATTGCCATAACTCGTATAACGGATGCTTTTCGAAGGTTGAGGTAGATGATTTCCGAAGGTTTCTTGGTTATGTGTTGAAGGATGGATACAACTGGATGTAGGATTTGCTAGTTTTGGGTGAGATATTATGCTTCCCCTGTATCCCCAACACTTGATTGCATAACCGAATTTTTTTGGGAGTTTATAAGTGGGAATTCAAGTAGCTCTTAGGTTATCTTTCCGACAGATGTATGATATGAAATTGGGGTTCGACGTCTAGTGGTACGCCTATTCACGGTTGGTTCTACAGTGGTCTCGTTGTGTCTTAAAGAGTCCTTGGCTATGCCGACTCGGGGACACTTCGTATGTCATGTGCACTGCCTTGTACATGATGGTGTTGTACGATCGAGCCCGTGTAGGCCCCACCACGAAAACTTCGGACGAAATCTCTATCATATGTTTGTTCCGGCTTATTCTGCAAGCCAATCCTTTGTTTTTGTTTTGAGCTGTGGTATTCGAGTTGCTTTAATGTCAAGTGTTGATTCCATACCTTCCCCAAATGGTGTTCTCATACCCCGATGTGAACACTAATCCTTCTTGATCATCAAGATTGTCTTGTCAACCTTTTGTCAACCGGCATATTTCTCTTCAAGTGGATCCGATCATTTCAACATCCGCAAGATCAATTCTAAGTTTTCTCAACGGTGTTCGTTTCTTCCATTCCAAATTGTCTTTGTTTTTCCCGCCCACCCACCCTTTTTCTTCAAGGAATCCGATGTCTTAATCAAGTATCCTTTTATTCTTGTGAAGTCTCTCCATCCTTTTCCGTCAATATTCTAATCCGGTGATTCTCATGAAGATCCTAACGGAGCTTCAAGTTATCATTCTTTGTTTCTTCTCTTCTTCGGTGGATTCTATTCAAGCTTTTGGTGTTGATCATACCCCTTTTCCTCGTTTCAATGTTTTCTCATGCTGGTGCACCTCATTATCATTCCACTTCTCGCTATTTATTATTCCGGAGTGCTCAAGATATCTCAAAGATTAGTGTTTCCACTCTACATTCGTTCAAGCTCTTTCGAGGTTGTTATCTCATTCAAGTCATTTAATTCAACCGGTGCAATCTCTCCTTTTAATCATTCTAACGGTGTTTTTCTCTTGAGTGGGCCCTAACCCACAGGTCTTTTCCCAGGATCTTACCTGACTCTTCTTATTTTCCCTGGAGCTATCCTCAAATTCTTTTAAAGTTTGACGTAAGAATGAATTGTCATCAGTCAAATGTTTTTCTCCAAGATCTTTCAAATTCTTTTCATCATTGGCTCAACCTTTCCATTCTTCATTCCGGAGTGTCTAAATAAGTCATGGTGGTGTTTCTCGTCGTCATTTCTCGGATTTTGAAGACCGAAGAAGAGCTTCTCTTTAATCTTGCTCCATTCTCTTCAAGATTCATGGTTCTAGTTCAAGGCCATCCTCTCATAATTATTTTCAATTGTGACAATTCTTTTCACCCATCATCTAAGATTTATTCATTACATCTTTCAGCTCTCATACTCTAAATCTTACTGGTGCATCATTCAAGTATTCTCTTATCAGCTAGTGATTGTTTCATTCTCATGTATATAAATTCTCTTAAGCATCTTCGTTCATTTTATAATTCTTCCCGGTGTTTTCTTTATCTTTTCTTCGTTCATTTTAATTCTTATGGTGGTCCGTTCAAGAGTTCTCTTCCTTGGTCACCATATCAATTTATTCGATGTTTCAACCCTTCCGGTGGTTCGTTCAATACCTGCTCAAGTTTGTGCTATATCTCTCTTAATCCTTTCTACGAGAATAAGTAGTGTGCCAAATCCATTGTTTGTCAACAATTTAATTGATGAAGGACGAGCATAATATAATTCTTATTCTTGTTTCATCGAGTTTGTTCAATTCCTGTTTTTCCGGAGTGGTTCATCATACTTATTCTGGGTTTCAAGTGCTCTTCTTTCTTTCCCGGAGTTCCAAGTTCTCTCAATTATTTCATCGCGAGATCCATTTAAATCATTGCAAGGCTTCAACCTTATTATTTTCATCCTCCATTTCGATTGATCATTTCTTTTATTTCCGGAGTTCTCACGAAAGTTCTACATGATGGTTCATCAAGGATTTATTTCCTTCTCGAAGCGTTCATCAAGATTCTTTTCTAAGGAGCTTAAGTTTCTTCATCTTGCAATCCGGAGTGCAATTCTTTCTTCCATATCATTGGAGGTGGTATTTTGTCATTCTTGATAATTTGACTTCATGCTTCATGATTCACATGTTGTTAAGAGTGAGATATGTTAAATCCATCAACCTCTTCGTTGGAGTTATCTTGGGTTATATTTCACCTAAAGTTTCCCCTAAGGATTGTTGCTATTATGGAGCTTATAATTGACCCAAGTTCTTCATTTGTCCTTCCGGTGAATAGTTTCTTGTCTCCTTGTCATATAAACCCAATCAAATTTTTCCGTGAGTGGCAAGTTGTCACCTCATAATGTTGAGATGCCTTCTATAAGCCCACTTCAAGTTTGTCCTTCCGTTGTTGGTGTTCCAACAACTCCGTTCGACCCTTCTCCTAAAGATGCCTTTTCAAGCTCTTTTGTGGCAGAAGTTGGCTTTTCTTCTCCATTCTTTTATTTCAATGATCTATATTCTATTTCTCTCTTCCGGAGACATTGCGACGTTGTTATTTTCACCCATCATCTCGTTTTGTCAAAGATCATGTTCTTTTCATGCCTATCCATTTAACAGGAGTGTTGTGCCCTTTTGCTCAAGTTCTTTTCGCCTTATCAAGTCTTGCATAACTTCTCAACCGAAGTGCTGCTCGAAGTTGTTCTTCCTTGTCCCTCTTTTCTAATGGAGTGTTTTCGACTTTGTTCACCTTCGTTGTATTCTTTTCTTCAATTTGTTTAACCTCTCAAGGTTCTTTGGTCTCACTCGTTTGTCAAAGAAGCAACTTAGCTTTACCTCTTCTCTTTCTCTTCCGTTGCCCCTCCGGTGCCATTCTAGATCTCGGGACGAGATCCTCTCGTAGTGGCGGAGTGTTGTAACGCCCCGAGACCGACGTGCCAGGTGTCGTCCAGTTATTCGCTGTTGTTGCGTTGTCATTGCTTGCGTGTCATGCATTGCATATCATCTCATCATATGCATTTCATTTGCATACATGTTCGTTTCTTGCATCCAAGCATTTTCCCCGTTGTCCGTTTTGTATTCCGGCGCTCCGTTCTCCTCCGGTGGTCATTTCTACCTTCTTTCGTGTGTGGGGGTTAAACATTTCCGGATTGGACTGAGACTTGCCAAGCGGCCTTGGTTTACTACCGGTAGACCGCCTGTCAAGTTTCGTACCGTTTGGACTTCGTTTGATGCTCCAACGGTTAACCGAGGGACCGAAAAGGCCTCGTGTGTGTTGCAGCCCAACACCCTTCCAATTTGGCCCAAAGCCCACCTAAACCTCTTCCATCATCTCGGTCGTTTGATCACGATCGCGTGGCCGAAAACCGCACCTCATTTGGACTCTCCTAGCTCCCTCTACCTATATATATGTGTTCCCCTCTGAAATATTCGCGGTACAAACCCTAACTTCCTCCTCCGCGTGCCGCCGGACATCTCTTCTCCGCGCCGGACATGTCAAGCCGCCGCCGCCACCTCGCTCTGCCCTATCGGGAGCCGCCACCTCAGCTCACCGCCTCCCGCGACCAACCAGGAGGCGACACATCGCCCCCCTGCCTCCTCCCCGCCGCTGGGCCCGAGGGAGCCCAGATCGGGCCCGCCCCGGGCCAGTTTGGGCCGCCGCCGCCCGGGCGCCCTTCCTCGCACCTCTCGCCGGAGAACGCCGCGCGCCGCCGCCGGGTCGCCGCGCCCCGCCGCCTCGAGCATCGCCGCCGCCGCCTCGTTCTTCGCCGACGGCAAGCGCCGCCGACCGCAGCTCCTTCGAGCTCCGCCGCCGCCGCGGGAGCTCATGCCTACGCCGCCTCATGGCCTCGCTGGCCGGCCTCACCGCGGCCACAGGGCTTGCCGGCCGCCCTCACCCGCCATCTCCCGGCCTCCTCCGTCCTTCCACGCCGCCTCCGCATCATCGCCGGAGCTCGCGAAGCTCGCCGGAGCTCCACTCCGGCTGGATCCGTTCGGCCGGATCAGATCCACCACCTCCTCCAACCAAACAGCGCCCTCCGTCCCAGATCTCGTCATCCCGCACCGCTCCGTCCCGTTGACTTCTCCCGGAGAGGTCTATATTTCACTAAGTCCCCGAAATTCCCAGATTCATATGCCCACGAGCTCTACATGTGTTTTGTTAAGGGTTTTGCCATCTTTCCAGAGGTGCAACCCATGTATTTTTGTGATGTGTGTGGTGACTAGCACAAGCTTGCAAAGTGAGGCACTTAGTAATGTTGATTTCAGGGACTTAGCATTTCCACTAAGTCCTTGATCTGTTCATTTCATGATGCCATATGTTCATGTTGTTTCCTAGTGATCCGTGCCTCTTTTGAGGATGATCAGTAAGGATGTTTTGTTAATCTTGTAGTGCTATGTCCATCCATGTCTTTGTTTGCAATTATGGAGCACCCTAGCTTGAGTCAATCGAGCTCGACTTTTGCTATTTCGTGAATCTGGGCAGATTGTCTACCTGTTTGCGATTTTGTCGAGGGTGTTGTAGTTGATCCGTGCATGCTATGTTATTGTTCTTGCCATGTCTAGCTTGTATAATGTGTATTCTTGATGGGTGTATTCTTATATTGTCATGCCTTGCTCTGTAGTGAGTGCATCGAGCTCGTAAACATGCCTACTTAATATCTGTTTTCAGCATGCTCCAGTTTTCACCAAGTCTGAGAACTAATTTTGTTTTTGCCATGTTCACATGCTTGCAATTGTATTTTCTGATCCCTTTTGGCTCAAGGTCACTAAGGGACTTTTGTTAAGCTCTTTGAGTAGTTCCATGCCATGCTTTACTTTGCCATGTTCAGGTCCTGTAGCATATAGTTTTGTTGCTCCGAATGGGCTACCTTATCTGAAATTCAAGGCTTGTGTTAATTTCACTAAGTCTGAAATCTGTTTACCATACGCATTTTTGCCATGCTTGTTTGAGCCTGTTAATGGATGAATTGGCCGTAGCTCAGTGTTCATCTTTTGTTAAGCATCATGAATGCATCCCTGCCATGTATTTTGTTGCCATGTTTGAGTGCTGTAGCATGTTCATCTTGTTGCATTTAGTTGGCTACTTGCTGTAAATCGCAGACCGGTGTCATATTTGAATCGCTTGCCATTTCCAAACCGTAACTCTGTTTCCGGTGATCTTTATATTGTTTTCAAGCGATTTCACCTCACCTTTCCAGTGACACACTTGGATTTCCAAGTTGAGGCCTGGTTCAATCATTCCTCGTCAAATCATGCATATGCATCGCATACCGCATCTCGCGTATCATATCATGTTCATGTGTTGGTTGTTTACTATGTTGTATGCTTCTTTCCGGTGTTTGCTTCTTCGGGTTGGTTCCGATAACGTCGCGTTATGAGGAACCATTCGTCTATGTTCCGTTTGTCTTCTTCATGGACTCGTTCTTCTTCCTTGCGGGATTTCAGGCAAGATGATCATACCCTCGAAATCACTTCTATCTTTGCTTGCTTAGTTGCTCGCTCTTTTGCTATGCCTATGCTGCGATACCTACCACTTGCTTATCATGCGTCCCATATTGTTGAACCAAGCCTCTAACCCACCTTGTCCTAGCAAACCGTTGTTTGGCTATGTTACCGCTTTGCTCAGCCCCTCCTATAGCGTTGCTAGTTGCAGGTGAAGATTGAAGTTTATTCCTTGTTGGAACATGGAGATGTTGTTCCTTGTTGGAACATGTTACTTGTTGGGATATCACAATATATCTTATTTAATTAATGCATCTATATACTTGGTAAAGGGTGGAAGGCTCGGCCTTATGCCTGGTGTTTTGTTCCACTCCTGCCGCCCTAGTTTCCGTCATATCGATGTTATGTTCCCGGATTTTGCGTTCCTTACGCGGTTGGGCTATAATGGGAACCCCTTGACAGTTCGCCTTGATTAAAACTCTTCCAGCAATGCTCAACATTGGTTTTACCATTTGCCACCTAGCCTTTTCTTTTCCCTTAGGGGTCGCGCGCCCAAGGGTCATCATTATTTTACCCCCCCCCCCCCGGACCAGTGCTCCTCTGAGTGTTGGTCCTACCTGTCAGCTGCCGGTGACCACCAGGGGCAACTCTGGGCTGGCCTACCCGTACCTAGGACAATCTGAGTGTGCCCTGAGAAAGAGATATGTGCAGCTCCTATCGGGATTTGTCGGCACATTCGGGCAGTGTTGCTGGTTTAGTTTTACCCTGTC